>NW_021490832.1:0-514 GCF_001605985.2 Dendrobium catenatum | reverse complement strand
CCCTATGCTCATATTTTCCTATGTTTCTTCCTCCCGGACGCGATAGAGCTCTTGCTTTGTTCGCTCTCTTGTTCTCTTGCAGGCTACAACTCAGTCGCCCTTCATTTCTCCTTCAGTAGCTCGATCTCCATACTCTCATAAATTCCGCATTTCATCGAAGGTTTGAGGTTTTCCTCCCATCACCTATGGCAAATCGATTGCTCATAAAATATTGATAATTTATTTTTCTATCTATAGCTTCATACAAATTGATTTAGAATGAATGTAAATGTTTATATTGTGTTTACTATTATGCACTATCATGGAGTGAAATTCAATATTGTACCACGATATCTAGAATGGATCAACAAAAAAATGTCAAAATTTTAATATTATAAGTCTATCACTCATAGAATAAATACGAGTACATAAAATGAAATATTAAAGTTTATGAGATGATATAGATGGTAAGAATGAAATATATGAGTGATATATTTGATATTAAAATTTTATAAGAGTGGTAGGAATGTAATAT
>NW_021490831.1:0-830 GCF_001605985.2 Dendrobium catenatum | reverse complement strand
ACGCCCCTCGTGGCACCATCCTAGTGTAAATTTTAAACCTTAAATTTGATCCTCTATGATTAGATGTGAGTCCCGACACTTAGGCTTCCTTTTTATATGATCTTCCGATCCTCTGAGTTTAGGTATGAATCCCCACACTTAGGCATCATTTCCTCACGATCATTTGCTAGAGTAGGAGAACGCCCCTCGTGGCACCATCCTAGTAAAATTTAAAATTTAAACATTCCGAGATTAGATATAATCTATTCCATAGGTTGCTCTGTTTTCTTAGAAAACGCCCTCTAGTTTGTTGAGTTAGGTGTAAGTGCTCACTTGGTGGCATCCTTTCTCTTGGACTTAAAAGAATACTCTAGTCTTATCAAAATCATTTTCAAATCAAAATTAAATCGACACTTGCATTCCTTTCAAATTACATTCAAATCGCTACATTTAACTTTTTCATATCTTAACTTTACTAAATGATACTAATATCTTTAGTTATTATTTGATAAAGCATCAATGCCGACATCAACTTCAAAATCATTGAATAAGCTCAAAACTCTATCAACCTTTATCCTAATTTTCTACCAAACCTCAAAATCTTTTCAATTCATATACTCATATCTTAAACTTCAATCCTGGATCTAGTTGATCGTTTCGGTCAATGCCAATACGCACGATAAACTTTGGCAAGTTTATCATGCCTATTGGGGGTCCATTTGTTGACCTAATTACTTGAGGTCAATTTCCCCGAATTCAATTCTAGCACATAGGTTTTTCGTAGCCTAGTGTAGATGTCGCACCCGCAGGATTTTCCTTAGGTGGACACCCAATGACGTAGCATCGACTCG
>NW_021490830.1:0-201 GCF_001605985.2 Dendrobium catenatum | reverse complement strand
AGTGGATGGTTGTTACTTTTGTGTGTAGCTTTTTTTTTCTTTTTCAATTCTTTTACTGGGGAGAGGGGTTCTTATGATGTTATGATTGAGATATGGTGTTGTAGATTTGAGAACCATTTTTTATTCTGATAAAAATAGAGACTACAGGTCTTGTGTGGAGAAAGATTAGGCGAATAGTGTTTTATGCACTAGTTATCTTAC
>NW_021490829.1:0-224 GCF_001605985.2 Dendrobium catenatum | reverse complement strand
TGCTCTAATTTGTTTGCATCAATTTTGGTATCAGAGCAAGTTCTTTGCTTGGGTAGTCTTTTTTTTCAAGTCATTTTGTGTGTCTTTGCTTTGCGTCCTATGGCTAATAATCAAGGGGATTTGCAACAACTCTTACAACAATTAAATCATTTGCAACAACAAATCAATACAATGGCTGAAGCAATCGCTAATCTGAATGTCAATCAAGCTAATGTTAATCCTAA
>NW_021490828.1:0-820 GCF_001605985.2 Dendrobium catenatum | reverse complement strand
ATTCTCATATGATGCCTCCATAAAACAACAAAAAAATAGAAAAATTAAAATCCAAAAAAAATTCATTTTTTTTTATTTTCCTTGTGTTTTTGCTTTTCTTTTACTGTGCTTTTTGATTGTTTTTCTGTTGTTTTATTTTTGAGGGCCTTGATCATCACCATCTTTTCCTTGGTTTCAATTTCTAGTCACATCGTCCTGGCCGGTATTTTTATCGTCTTGGACGATATGGCAAATTCTCTTCAAAATCCATCTGCTGACCTTTTTCTATGCTTGCTGTAACTCATCGTCCTGGACAATCCTATATCATCCTGGATGATTTGATCGATCTCTGTTGCAATCATGATGATAATCCTGGCCGATAGAATATTTTGTCTGGCCGATGCATTTTATGTGCATCGTCCTGGCTGATACACTGGATCATCATGGACGATCCACGTGTCAGCACGTTTAAATCTTTAAATTCGGCTCCGGACGATCCATTATTGGACAATCGGTCGGGCCGATCCACTGTTCTTCCTGGACGATATACGTGGCAGTGATTTAAAACGTTTTAACTTCGGCCGGTACTATCAATTATTGTGCATCGTCCTGGACAACACACTTAATCGGCTCGGACGATCTGCTTTTTCAACGGTCGTCCGGATTGACTCCTCGGGCCGATCGCCTGTGTCTGATCGGCCCGAACGATTGGACCGCCTTTTTGACCAATCGGCCTGTACGTAATTATTGTACGATATGGCCGTTTCTTTAAATTCTGGCAGTTCCAGCCATAGTTTTTTACTCTCAACCCTTTCTCCTCTTATGTTTTCTTGCTAACTCC
>NW_021490827.1:0-432 GCF_001605985.2 Dendrobium catenatum | reverse complement strand
TATGGACCTAAGGTTGGGTGATGCCATTCCTTAGACCCAAAGCTAGGTATTCCTTACTTTGGCTTCCAGTTAATCTGCCTATTTGGAGTAAGTCTATTATCAGTATCCTATAGGCCTAAGGTTGGGTGATGCCCTTCCTTAGACCCAAGGTTAGCTATTCCCTACCTTGGTTTCCATTTGATCTGTCCATTAGGAGTACGTCTTCTATCAGCATCCTATGGACCTAAGGTTGGGTGATGCCCTTCCTTAGACCTAAGGTTTGGTATTCCCTACCTTGTTTTCCAGTTAATCTGCCTATTTGAGTAAGTCTTCTATCAGCATCCTATAGGCCTAAGGTTGGGAGATGCCTTTCTTTAGACCAAAGGTTAGGTATTCCCTACCTTGATTTCCAGGTTATCTGTCCATTAGGAGTAAGTTTTCTATCAGCATCCT
>NW_021490826.1:0-1234 GCF_001605985.2 Dendrobium catenatum | reverse complement strand
CTAAATCTTTTAATAGTCGTTATGAGCAGTCGAGCAGGGCAGCAGCTGACTTTGACATTATCAATTTCGTCACCTTAGTGTTGGCATCTTTTTTCTTTTTTTTGAACTTTTGAGTCAATTAAGATAAACTCACATACAAGAACTTCAAACCTAAATCTCTTAATTTGTAAGCAAAATTCTCAATCCACACATCAAAGTGAGCTACGTTAGAGCTGGGTTCTCATAAAATAGTGCTTCTTGCAGGGACAGAAGAAGTCACTTGCGGACAATTTTGAGTATGTTATGCATGGGAAACTATATAAAATCTCAGAAGAAAGTGCTGCTGGAGGGACCAATGTGAAAGTGTAAGCCTTGTTTCTTAATCTTTTCAGTGCTTGAATTCCCTGCATATTTCTAATTACGTTCCTCTTTCAGACAAAAACTCATCTGAAAAACATATACATATTTACATAATCATACAAAGAAAAGATCTAGCTTGCAAAAACCATAAGATTCAACACACAAATTGACATATTTGATCTGACAAATACTCTTTCAACTCCCATTCCCGTTGGTTGCAGAGAGATATATGTCTCATTTGGTGGCCTTTTGATGCTGCTGAAGGGGGATCCTTCAAATGCTGCTAATTTCGAGCTGGATCAGAGGCTCTTCCTGCTGATGAGGAAAGTCTAGAAGGAGCTAAGCTGGTACACTTTAGCTACGCTCTGTAAGTGTGTGCGTAATTCGCTTAAAATCTAAAAAAAATGGTTCTGTTAGTATAGAGAACTACCAAATTAAGAAAAGAGATGAGAGCAGTAACATTTTAGACTGTTTTATGCTGCTTGAAATCGCTAAGTTATGACTTCAATTTCTCTACTTTGATTCTGCGCTGAGTTTATTTTTGAATTATTTTTTCTTTGAGAGCCTCATTGAGATAATTTCCTGATTCTTTTCTTTATTAAATTATAATCATAGTTTTATTTGGGGGATATTTAGGCTAATGAAGGTAAATTCATATGCACATCATATATATAATATTCAAATCTAAGATTTTTTGGTTGACAGTCAAAGCTCTCAATCAACAAATTAAGGTGAGCTCAGGATCATAGTTTCATTTAACTAATATTTCTTTTTATTTTTTTGTTGGTTTTTTTAAAATATTTGTGGTGGCAAAATTATATTTTGTAATTTAATTTATTAATGTTCGAGCTGGAAAAAAAATGATATATATATATAATGAAAATTTTATTATCCT
>NW_021490825.1:0-318 GCF_001605985.2 Dendrobium catenatum | reverse complement strand
AAAGTGGTGCAGTGCATCAGAGCACGGAATCTGCCTTGTTTTTAATCAAAATAAAGATTATGGTGCTAAATTACAAAATTAGTTTTCATATGAAGAGATTAAGATTTTTTTAAAATAAATTTTAGTAAAAAAATTTAATAAAATTTGCAAAAAAATATTGATCAAAACTCATTCCAGAGACTTCGTTTTAAATAACTCTCTTAATACTTTCAAAACAATTTTTTAGTACAAAAATTTTTAGTTCAAAAAAATTTTATATAAAATAATTGCTTTATAAAGTCTTTTATTGTTTTTTAAATATTTTTTTTATAGAAAATT
>NW_021490824.1:0-816 GCF_001605985.2 Dendrobium catenatum | reverse complement strand
ACCTATCAATCCGTTTCAGCACCCCTAACAGTAACATTCAAATAATTATTTTTTTTTCACAATAGCTTTGATACGTCCTCTAGAAATTATCTTGATCGGGCATGAATCTCCATGCAAAATCAAGTTGGAAACTTCCGAAATTAAAATTGGAACGATTCGAATTCTGATTTAAGCAAACTTATAATCGAACTAAGCTTGAGGGAAATACGAACCCAACGACACCAAATTTGACTCAATCCGAGCCCAAATGAGTCCAAATCAAGGACCCGAAACACTGTTGAAAGATTCGATCCACAATTTGGATTATCAAACGATTTCCAAACATAACATGCTTACAGTCAAATCAAGCGGCTCAAAGAGACGAATTAATCCAACGAGCCTAAGATCACCAAATTCCGACATCACTAAAACCTTCAAATGTCCGAGAAACAATCCACAAACAAGGGATTCAATATCGGTCGTCTATCCAACCACTCCCAATTTACCATTGATCTCTCGTCTATTTACGGGTCATGCCCCTCCAGAAATCTATAAATAGTCCCCTCCTTTCTCTTGAAAATGGGAGGCTCCAAGCAAGAGAGCAAGAGAGAGATCGGAAATCGCTATTGCCTCCTCACTCCTCCTCGACCACCGTCGGACCACAGCCGGACCACCGCCTGACATCGTTGCTCCGCCAGACTGCCACTTGAGGCCCTCACCTCTGCTGGGCCACCACCTGAGGTTCGGACTTCCATCGGACCACCACATGAGGCTTGGACTTCCGCCGGACCACCAGCAGAGGCCTTGTGATCCACCAGGCCACTGCCTGACGCCCAA
>NW_021490823.1:0-480 GCF_001605985.2 Dendrobium catenatum | reverse complement strand
AATTAACTAAATTTTTTATAGTCTCTGTCTATCCCAAAAAATGTGTAGAATATAAATTTTAAAAATCTAAGGCACTGAAAATTCTATAAAACCAACATTTCTGAAACAGCTCTTAGCATTAAGCTGAATGAGGTAATTAACTATTAAGTCATCAAAATTATTTTGTCATCCTTCCTCCTAAATCTTAATCGTTGACTGACTTCCTCTTTTAGCTTTCCTCTACTCTAAATCTAGAAGATCGTTACTTCATACTTCATCTAGGCAATGAATTCTCGATTTCTACAAAGGCCACACTATCCGCTATACCAACTTCATGCAATAATAATCATTTAGATCTCTTAGACCATCCGCAGCTGAACGGTAAACAATTATATGCCGTACGCCAAACGCTTCAACCTTATTATTAATTCAGAATTAATAATTTATAAACACGTTATTTTTTAGAATTAAAAAATATTTTTTACATAATTAATTTTTTTA
>NW_021490822.1:0-257 GCF_001605985.2 Dendrobium catenatum | reverse complement strand
CTATGCTCTGTACTAATGAACCTCTGAACAAACAACTGTTCCATCTCAGCAAAAGTGCGAACAGAATCGTTGGGGAGATCGGCATACCACTCAAATGCCACTCCCCCTAAGCTACTAACGAACAATCTCAGCATCAAAGCATCGTTTCCTCCAATATTACAACATATGGCCCGATACTGAGCCACATGTTGTCTTGGGTTTCCAAACCCATCAAACACTCGGAAACGAGGAGGAACAAAACCAGCGGGATAAGGCTC
>NW_021490821.1:0-254 GCF_001605985.2 Dendrobium catenatum | reverse complement strand
CCCTGCTCGACGACGTTAACCTGTGTGGAAGAGGTCAAGAGAATCCCCCTGAGATTGATCATCTGTTGACTGAGCTACAATAACAATTATATATTTATTTGAATCAAGGATATTAAAGTTCACAGCTTGTGCGAATTTATCAATACAATTTTACTCGAAGAAGATAAGGAAAACGCATTAAATAAAAGCATAGCTCCCTAAGATAGCTCAGGGAGGAGGAAGCTACAAACACCACAAATAACATTCAAAATTAA
>NW_021490820.1:0-210 GCF_001605985.2 Dendrobium catenatum | reverse complement strand
AAAAATATTTAATAAAGTAAAACATATTATTTAAATTTTAAATAAAATAAATTAAAGATTTTATAGAATCAATCGGTTTTACAAAACCGATATCAGTTATATGATTTTTCAGGTGAACTAGCAATTCAAACTGGCCCAAGCCTATTTGATAAAAAAATGATTTTTAAATTTGATTGGATTAGTAACTCGATCGATTCACGATTGAACCGG
>NW_021490819.1:0-216 GCF_001605985.2 Dendrobium catenatum | reverse complement strand
TCTCTTATTATTCTAATGATAGGAGATTTCAAATTTTTTAAGCATGTTTATTTGAAGTCATATGATTGGTGTTGCATCATGAAATATATGCGACGGTAGGGAAATATGAAGTTTAACATCTTAGTTTTATACTAAGATCCAACACACAAATAGATGAAATATTGATGTATATTCATATGAGACATCAGAGTTTTTTCGTGAAAATCCCAAACAAGG
>NW_021490818.1:0-319 GCF_001605985.2 Dendrobium catenatum | reverse complement strand
TTATTCAATCACCAGACCTCCTTTATTTGAAAATATATTATTTGATTTTTGGAAAACTCGCATGTCTATTTTCTTACAATCAATTGATTTTTGCATGTGGCATATGATATTAGCTGGTTATTCATCACTGTCACGTATTTTAGATGGAATTAAAACCGACATTTCTTTTAATCAATGGAATAAAGACAAACGAATTGACGCTCAATTGAATGCAAAATCTTTAGATTACTTTTTCTGTGCTTTAAATTCTAATGATTTTATGTTAGTATTCTCGTGCACAAAGAAGTTTGGGATAAATTGCATACCATATACGAAGGCA
>NW_021490817.1:0-3892 GCF_001605985.2 Dendrobium catenatum | reverse complement strand
AAAAATATAAAACATGCAAATAGCAACTATCTTAACACATAGGAACACTCCTTCATTAGATTTTGGGTCAAACATTCCTAGTTGAGACTTCCCATTATTCACATTGAGCACTTTACATCTAAAGACATGGAGGTGAGAGAGGTTGGGTGTCCTACCCTTCAAAATTTCATAGGGTATCTTATTAAGTTTGGATCGAACATTCACCCACTTCAGAACATAACATGCTGTATTAACTACTTCTGCCCAAAAGTATTTTCGAAGTGAGTATTCAGCTAACATGGCTCTAGCATCTTCTATCAGGGTCTTATTCTTTCTTTCAGCTACCTCATTTTACTAAGAGGTCCTAATAGCTAAAACATTACGGTATATCCCTTCCTCAGTATAGAAAAATTCAAATTTTTTATTCTTAAACTCTCCACTATGATCGCTATGAATGGTTAGAATTTCATAACATAGCTTCCTCTGAATCAAAGTGAAAAAGAGTAAAACTCCTTAAATGAATCACTTTTAAGAGATAGGAAACTAACCTAACTAAACCTTGAATAATCATCAATAATAACATACCCAAAGACTTTCCCTCCAAAGCATGTAGTGTTGACCAATCCAAAGAGATCCATGTGTAGGACTTCTAAGGGATTATTATTGTTATTATCTTCGATTGAGTGAAAAGAGGATTTGACTTATCCAAATTGACGGGAATGACATATGTGGTCTTTGGTAAACTCTTGCTTCGATATATGCTCTCACTAAGTCTTTTTGGGTGATCTTTCTAAGATTTTTCATACTTGTATAACACAATTACCAATATAACAACCAAGATTAATCAATAACAATTTTTAAGCAAAGAGTAGTGCTAGATTTAATATATTTTAAATCAATAATGTATAAATTGTTGATCCTATTTTCCTAAAAAATAATATTGTTAGTCAAGCTTATAATGCAGCTGGTAGACATAAATTTTATGCATAAGCCTTTATCACAGAGCTGACTGATGCTAAACAAGTTATGTTCGAAGCTATCAACTAGTAAAACATTTCAAAAATAAAATTTTTAGAGTTCCCAATTATACCTAACCCCACCACTCTCCTAATGGTGTTATTTCAAATTAATACCTTGCCTCCTACCTTGGCCTCCATCGAAATAAATTGATTTTTATGTCCATTCATAAGCCTTTAACATCCATTGTCCAGGTTCCACATGCTCTCTTGAGGCCTTCTACGAGAGTAACCCTATTACATCATTAGATGTTAGATTTGGGAACCTAAATAGGTTTTGGTCCCATCTTAAGAAAAGAAGAATAAAATGCATATATGTTATGTTATGAGTTTTGTAGTTTTGATTTCCACACCAAATGTGTTCTACGGTGAATGGTGCAAGTGTGCGAGAAATTTCCTAGCATGCAATAAGAAAAATATCTAATATGAGAAAAAGGATTTACTAATCTTATCAGGTCATATGTGCTTCTTCGTATGTTTGAATTATGCATATTAATCTGATGGATTATGAAATTATTACATTATATGTAGTTTTTTATTTTCCTTAAAAGAAATTAATTTAGTTTCCAAAAACTTATTTGAACTTTCAAGAAAAAATTTTCTCTTTTTTATGCATGGACCCACCTATCTAATTCAGTTGTAAGAGTATCCAACATTTTATATTAATTTTCTAATTCAACATGTAGAAGGAATCATGCTTATGATTTTAATTATGATGCTTTTTATTCAAATCATCAAATGCATCAAGTAAAGTCGTAAGAATGATATCAAAAGTGGAATGATCCTTTTAAAGCACTCATTATCTTCTTATAGAGTTAAAAAATGAATTTCTGAAGTAATTAAACATAATTAATCTCACATAAATCTTCTTGATCAGCATGTTCTAGAAGTTCATCATGTTAAGAGAGTTGCTATTAGCATGTTTTACTTTCTTGCAACTTATATAGTTTTGATGACTCCAAATATTATTATTTTATGTGTAGTTATCTCCTAACACTTTTTGAAAGATTTGTTTTTTGCTCTTATGTGTACTAACATTTCAGGAAAATTGAACTCCAAACTATGAAGACTTCAAACCAAATTCAGCATACAATCCTTTGCAAATTGAAGCTTTAAATTAGTTTTTGAATTGTGAGGGAGTGATTGTAATTGAGTGAATAAAAACACACACACACACTTAAGGAGATCATATAAAATTTATACTGATCGTACGGGACGAACCTAGTTCTTACGGGAAGATCAGATCAGTTATCTCCTCGTAGGAGCAATGGAACAAACAGGAGGTGATAAAATTTTTCTAAGTACTGATCGTCTAGGATGAAATTATTTTTGTCCCAGGATGAGTTGGGCTCTGTAAAAATTTCGTTCATACGAAATCTATAATCATGCCAGGATGACTTGGGATATGTAAAATTTTTGTCTAGACAAAATCTAAATCGTCCCAGGATGAATTCTTCTCTGTAAAAATTTTATTCCGACAAAATTCATTTTTGTGCCAGGACGAGTTGCTCTCTATAAAAATTTCATCCGGACGAAGTCCTATTCGTCCCAGGATGATGTGAACCGACTTACCACAGTTGGTTACGTCCTGCAGTTATTAGGGAACCGACCTATTGTATAACAGATCGTATAGGACGAACCTAGTTCGTACGGGATGATGATTGTGTACAAACATAATTCGTACCAATATACATCAGGATCATTACCGACACTTTAATTAAAATCATCCAGGACGATCCAGGATAGTACGGGACGATTCATTTTGTGTTAACTTGAAAACTTTGCAGTTTTGGACGATTTTTCTTGTCTCTCCTATATATAGTCCAATTTAGACTGCCACCCAATCTTTTTGTCATTTGATCTTCGTGCCTATAGAAAGAAGAGTCAAGGAGAGAGTGTAAGAAAGCATTCAAAGGAGGACTCCTATCACTGGTGTGTGAAGGCTTCGCTTGGTGTTCAAAGGTAAGAATCTCTACTTCTGATTTGGGATTAATTAACGCTTTTCTTTCTTCCTTCTATAATTCTTGTGAGAATATCTATCAAGGAGATCTGATTCTTTGCCGACACTTGGAGAGTGTGAACAGATGCGGGTTCTCTGCCCACACTAGGAGAGTGTGAAATCATGAAGGGATCTCTGCCCACACTAGGAGAGTGTAAAAGGACGGACGGTTCTCTGCCAATACTGGGATAAGTGTAAAAGAAAGATGGTTCTCTACTACACCGGGTAGTGGTGGAAAGAGTTTTTGTAAAGGCTTCTTCACCCTTCTGTGGGTGCTAAAGAAGTGTCATTAATGGTATTAGTGCAATACTCGGAGGGTTCCTCCGTGGAGTGGATGTAGGTTTGGTTTTGATCGAACAACTATAAATCTGGTGTTCTTTACTTTTCCACTTTTTATTTTGTTTATCATTTACAACTTGTGGTTGAATAATCTTTTTCTAAAAAAAAAAATTCACTGACAATTAAGTTTTAATTTCCAAAGTTTAAAAAGAGGGTTCAAATTTTTTAATTACCAATTCACCCCACCCCCCTCTTGGTTAGCCACTGGGACATAAGCTTGGGTTTTACAACCTAATTTATTGTGAATGAATCTCAACAAGTTGTATCAGAGCCTTGTTTCAAAATCATAAGTTTAGACTACTTTTTAATTAACGTAGATGGCTACATTTGGAAATAGAAACACACCTGAGGGTTACTCTATTACTAGACATCCACTATTTGATAATATACATATTGATTTTTGGAAAACACGCATGTCTACTTTCTTACAGTCACTTGATTATCATATGTGGATCTTAGTCTAGGTAGGATATACAAAACTAACTAGATTAGTTGATGGAGTTAGAGTTGAAACACCTTTTACAGACTGGACAATAGAAGAACGTGACTTAGCACAACT
>NW_021490816.1:0-258 GCF_001605985.2 Dendrobium catenatum | reverse complement strand
TAAAGTAAAGATCCAATAATCCCTCTATATTTCTTTTCATAAATAGATTTTTCCGTAAGGTCCTTATCCAACTGAACTGAGGAACTCACTGGTGTACTAACAGGTTTAGCATTGTCCATTTCATATTTCTTGAGGATGTCCTTAATATATTTAGTTTGACTAAGAAGTGTTCCTTCCTCAAGTTGCTTAATGCTAAAACCTAGAAAGTATTTTAAATCTCTCATCAGACTCATTTCAAATTCACTACTCATTGTTTTA
>NW_021490815.1:0-255 GCF_001605985.2 Dendrobium catenatum | reverse complement strand
GTTAATAACCAGCTGGGAATCTCAAAAGATCTTAATCTCTTTAATTTCCATTAGAATTGCAAGTTCCAAACCGGTTATCAGGGCTTCGTATTCAGCTTTGTTATTTGTGCAAGGCTCCGATAAATGGTAAGAAAAATGCATCATTCCTTTTTCCGGTGTTATGAAAATTAAACCGACTCCATCCTTTCCGGGAATTACAGATTGTTGGGTCGCATTCCTACGAGAGGATGCTGCTCCATCAAAATACAATTCCCA
>NW_021490814.1:0-303 GCF_001605985.2 Dendrobium catenatum | reverse complement strand
ATTGCGACCAGATCGATTTCACGTCTTCGCACGGCACGCCATTAATCCCAAAAATTAAAAGGAGAGAAAAAATTCAAACAAAATAAATCTTTAATCTGAACCCTCATAGAAATGTATAGTAAATTCTCTTCGCAAGCCGACTAAAGCTTTAATCTAATTTTGTTTTGTCAAAAAATATAATCCACCTGAAAAAAAGGAAAGATGATTATCAAATAATTATTATCACGCCCCAAGATCTAACTTGGAAAGAATGTCAATTCACCGGTCATTTACCAGAGTCATCTATAGCCTTCAATCACACAG
>NW_021490813.1:0-351 GCF_001605985.2 Dendrobium catenatum | reverse complement strand
CATCAAATACATGTAGCTTAATTTTATTCCTTTATTATTATTATTGTTTCCTTAGCTAAGGGATTGTTTGGTTGGCTTAAAAAGAAATACAGTGTAGAAAGAATATTTTGGAATTATTTTGATGAGTATAAGATAAATACTTGATATTACTTTATTTTCGTGTTTCGTTTGAAATAAAATGAATGCAATATAAAGTGATAGTCGGTTGATGATGGTTGGTGTTGGCGATAGTGGTCGGTGTCGGCTGGCAGTGGCGGGTAGCTGTGGTCGCTAATGATGGTGGTAGCTGGCGGTGATTGGTTACGGACTTACGGTGAGTGACAGCGGTGGTTGGCGGTGGTGGTGGTCAGC
>NW_021490812.1:0-301 GCF_001605985.2 Dendrobium catenatum | reverse complement strand
GAAAAATAATGATATAAAAAAAAAGCATAAGAAAAAAAGAAGACAATGCCTTATCCGATCTACATGGCGTGGAGTGGATCACGTCTTTCTTCTAGTGTTTATGTAATAAATAATTTTGTTGTTCTTCATGTGACTTGAAAGGAGTAAAGAGTTAGGACTAAGATTTCATTTAGAATGGCTTTTTTATTGCTTCTTAAAATAAATTTTTAGTACAAAATTTTTAATATTTGTACTAAGAAGGTGCTTTAAAAAGCAGTAAAAAACTCATCACAAACAAAGCCTAAATTTCTCATAAATTTTA
>NW_021490811.1:0-247 GCF_001605985.2 Dendrobium catenatum | reverse complement strand
ATCACTCAAATCAAATACTAGGGTCATGCCACGAAGGGTATGTTCCACCACTAGCAGATTGAATTAGGACGGTGCCACAAAGGGCATGATCCATCACTAATCACTCAAATCAAATGCTAGGGTCATACCACGAAGGACATGTTCCACCACTAGAAGATTGAATTAGGACGGTGCCACAAAGGGCATGATCCATCACTAATCACTCAAATATAATGCTAGGGTCATGCCACGAAGGACATGTTCCACC
>NW_021490810.1:0-249 GCF_001605985.2 Dendrobium catenatum | reverse complement strand
CTGAGATTGGTGAAAGGTGGTTTGAATGCAAAAGCAAGGGCTCTCCTACGAAAACTACTAGGAGGTCGTAGCGGATACAACGGTCCCCTGCAGATGACTATAAATAACTTGTGGATAACAACAGTGAATACATCGTAAGCACATCGAATCACTGTGGACACAAGTACAAATATCACCTACGACATCGGTGATCAAAATCTCTAAGTACACCAGGTACAAAGGCAGCCCGATGTACGAAGAACACCTCTA
>NW_021490809.1:0-225 GCF_001605985.2 Dendrobium catenatum | reverse complement strand
ACGTATAATAACATTACTCTGGTGAGAAAGGAGCAGAGCTTAAAACGAAGACAAGAGCAGCTTGGGAGCTCCCAACCTGCTCTTGTCTTCGATTTAAGCTCAACCCATTTCTCCTCATAGTAATGTTTTATATATTTTCTATTTCTTTTTTTATTTCTCTGATTTTTTCTTGGATCTCTTGATGTATGTTCGATTGTCTTGTTATAGATGCAAACCACTGTAAAG
>NW_021490808.1:0-244 GCF_001605985.2 Dendrobium catenatum | reverse complement strand
TATTTTTTGTCCAGTCCACATGCTGAAATTTGCTAAAATGTCTTTAACTTCAATTACAACTTTCCTTGTAGCTATAGAGAATACCATAACATCATCAGGAAAAAGTAAGTGAGATATCCTAGGACTGTTGGGACAAATTCCAATACCAATGGATGAATTATTGATAGCATTTTTAAGGAGTTGGGAGCATAAGATAAAAAAGAAAGAGAGATAAGGGGCATCCCTGTCGAAATCCACTTTCAGC
>NW_021490807.1:0-278 GCF_001605985.2 Dendrobium catenatum | reverse complement strand
AATAATAAAATAATTGAAATTTATTGAAAATAAAGATGTACCTTTCTTCGGGCTTGAGCACTGGCTTTGTTGCTTGCCTTTCGGAACCTTTACTTTTTGAAAGAACATTTTGTATTTTTCCAATATTTATCCCGAGAATGAGTAAGGGAAAGAAGAATAGAGAGGTAGAGAGGGAAAGAGATTTCTTTCTTTTCAACACTTTGATGTTCTAATAGACATTCGGCTAATACACTCTCTAATGTATACATATCTCTTTTTCTAAAAATTCACAAACATTT
>NW_021490806.1:0-221 GCF_001605985.2 Dendrobium catenatum | reverse complement strand
CTTTGAGCAAATTGAAACTATTTTTTATAATTTTTTCCAGAAGAAGTGGACAGCAAGAGCATGCATATTGACTAGATGGCCTTCTTTTACCAAAAATCTGAGGATTTCTCATGAAGATGCAAATCTGTTGAATGTGGATTTCACTAAAGAAGAACTTGTCAAGGCTATCTTCAATCAAGGTAAGAACAAATCCCCTGGTTTAGATGGTATCACTACATCTT
>NW_021490805.1:0-424 GCF_001605985.2 Dendrobium catenatum | reverse complement strand
GAGTTTTAAGAAGCTCTGGGAATTGATTTCGAACGAATGTGGATGCTTCTGGCTGTCTGGGGAGCTTGAGGCTATTCGGCCAACTTTTGGGAGCTTGGATTGCCGGGATTAAGCTGGAGAGCGCTCGGATCGCTGCCAGGTGGACGATGGCGATGTCCTAGGGAGATCGTGGGGATCAAATCGGTGGGCAGCAGCTTTGAACCAGGAGTTGTCTGGCAGGGACCACCGAAACTCATTTTCTATTGGTTCCGACCGCCGCCAGCCATGGTCTGGGTCGGGTTGACTGGGGGAGCTCGATGGGTACATGCTGGAGCCAAGGGTGGAGTCAATTTGGCCTGGGAATTCCTGGATTGAACTGGTGGCTGGGTTGGACCCAAACCTGCTCGATTCGAGTCGAATTGAGCTCGTTCCAGGTCAGGTCAGA
>NW_021490804.1:0-341 GCF_001605985.2 Dendrobium catenatum | reverse complement strand
TCATTTCAGCCAATGAGAAGTCCAAGCAAAGTTCATCAACGGTCTGTTGGTTTAGTTTCTATTTTTTTGAAATGTTGGGCCATCCATTTAGCTCACACCTTCTATTCCTCCACTTAGATTCAAAGAAATGAGTGAAAACCTTCTCAATTTCCTCCTCTTCAACATGAATTACATTATTCATATATCTAACTTCTACCACTCTATTGCCATTTCTTCTATCCGAAGCAAAATTGTGGAACATCTTGGAGTTGTTGTCACCTTCTTCATGCCATCTAGCCTTAGCCCTTTGATTCCACCAAGTAGTCAATCGGTTCAAAGTGATATTTAGCTCATGCACCTTA
>NW_021490803.1:219978-231095 GCF_001605985.2 Dendrobium catenatum | reverse complement strand
CTCGAATCGAGCGGCTTGACGAGACGAATCCAACGAGGCTAATATCTCCTAATTCCGACATCACTAAGGCCTTCAAATGTCCAACGAACGGTGCATGATCGTAGGATTCAATATCGGCTGTCCATTCAACCACTCTCTATTCGCCCCTGATCTCGCGACTATTTATGAGCTATGCCACTCCAGAAAAATTATAAATAGAGCCTTCATTCTTCACAAAGGGGACTCAAGTGAAGAGAGAGAAGAAGAAGGGAAGAAGAAGAGAAAGGAGAAAGGGAGAATTCTCTCCCCATCGACTACCGCCGGAGCTCTTCCCTCTGCCTGAATACGCCGAAACTCTGCTGGATTTTCGGGAAACGACGGGATTCTGCAAAACTTTGTAAAATTGCTTCAAGCTGTAATTTGATCGTCCCGATTTGTGGGACGAACAGTTTCTTGTAATTTACAAAAAACACTAGTGGAACTTTCAGCTTGGCAGGCCCCGTGGTTTTTTCCCTCTTCTTGGTTTTCCACGTAAAAATCTTGGTGTTCATTTTCTTTTATGTTTGTGTGATGAATATTCGTGCAACGCTCGGGCGTGAATTTGTAAACTCTACCGCCGCGCATATTATAACCCGCAACAATTATTATTATTATAAAATAAATGAATTATTGTGCAAATATAAATAATTTACGTAATTATAAAAAATCTTAGAATAAATATGTGGTGGTGATGATATTTATTGTGCGTATAAACAAGCAATTAGCAAGCCTGAAGAAAAATAATGCATAACCGAAATGGTTGGTTTGGTGTCATAGTCTACAACATTCATTTAATTCATTAGATAAATAATGCAATTTGTTTTCTCCATGTTTTTTATAATTGATGGTTATAAATGATAGGGCCAGGATGGAATTGAGATACGTCCTCCCAAAGTTAAATTCGCGCTAAAAAATGAGAAATACCGAGCAATACCAAACAATAACGAGGAATATCATCATGTGAAGACCAATACCGAGTTATACCGAGCTATACCGAGCAATACAAAAAAACACCTAGTTTTTCCTAGAAAGAACTCGGTATTTTTTTGTATTGCTCGGTATAACTCGGTATTGGTCTTCACATGATGATATTCCTTGTTATTATCAAATAATACCTAGCAATACCGAGCAAAAACCGACTTTTTTGGCGGTGGGATGACGTATCTCTACGTCAGGTGGGAGGACGCAATAAAAGAGAATGATATTTCAATATCATATGCCTCTTTATAATCATATATGCTATCTAAAAATATATTATTATTATTATTATTATTAATACATTCTCAAAAAATTATCTTGATCAAGCACGAATCTCGAGGCAAAATCCAATCCGGAAACTTCAAAAATTAAATCCTTGAGCACCTGAACTCAGATTTCAGCAAGCTTATAATCAAACTGAGCGTCTCGGAAATACAAACCCAATGACACCAAACTCAACCCAATCCGAGCCCAAATGGGTCCAAATCAAGGACCCAAAGCGCTGTTGGAAGGTTCAAACCACAATTTGAGTTACCAAACTGTCTCCGGTTTTAACGAGTTTATACTCGAATCGAACGGATCGACGAGATGAATCCAACGAGCCCAAGATCGCTGAATTCCGACATCACTAACGCCTTCAAATGTCCAACAAACGGTGTACAATCGAAGGGTTCAATATCGGCCGTCCATTCGACCACTCCCTATTCGCCTATGATCTCGCACCTATTTACAAGTCATGCCACTCCAGAAAAACTATAAATAGAGCCCTCATTCTTCCTAAGAGGACTCAAGTGAGAAGAGAGAAAATAAGAGAGAAGAAGGGAAAGGGAGAATCATCTCCTCCTCGACCTTCGCCGGAGTTCTTCCTGTAGCCTGAATACGCCGGAATTCTGTCAGATTTTCGGGAGACGCCTGAATTCTGCAGAATTTTGTAAATTTGTTTCAAGTTGGAAGAAACGGATTGTAATCTGATTATTCTGACTTGTGAGACGAATTAGCTTCTTGTAATTTATGCAACACTAGTGGAACTTTTCAACTAGGCGAGGCCCCGTGATTTTTTTCCTCTTTTGGGTTTTCCACGTAAAAATCCTGATGTTCATTTTCTTTTTTGTTTGTGTACTGAATATTCTTATAACGTTCAGACGCGAATTTACAAACTCTACCGCCGCGTATATTCTAGCCCGCAACAATTATTATTATTATTAGTATTATTATTATTATTATTGTATGCCAGAATATTTATGATGCCAGATAGAGGTGGAACTCGGAAGACTTTAGAGTGGGCAATTGACAACCATGATATCTTTTTTTTTTTACTTAGAAAAATAAACATAATAGTTATTTTACTCATCTTCAATAAATGCAATTGTCCAAATTCTAAGATTTTTTTTTATTTCATATATAAAATTATGCATTTCAAAGTCCTATTTTACCCACCCTTAAAAGATAAGCCTGTTCCGCCCTTATTGTCAGAAGATATAAAGTCTTAGCATTATACGAGCATTTGGTAAACAAAAATAAAAATAGAGATATAAAGACATCAGAGTTTGGAAAACCTATAAAAGAGAAAAATCACAAAGCCTGCTAAAATGCTAGTATTGGTGTTTGTCATTAGTTACAAATGTTACCTTTCTCATAATTGAGAAATGTATTGATACAATATAGTCTATTTATTTAACCATTCAAATTTGAGGAGGCATGATCATAGATAAATAAATTTAGCATAAACCTTGGTACTAACATTAGTTCAACTTGATGGCGTGTATCAAATTTATGAGTGATGACATGCATTGTTGGTGACGATAGCTGATGAAGCCAGTAGGCATTGGTATAACTATGAGACACTATTCAAATTGTTGTCAGTGGATTGTAATTGAGTAATAATGGTCAGAAAATTATAGTTGAGCATCAAAGAACTATAGTTGGGCGACGTTGATTGGAAAATCATAGTTGGACAACTGTGGTCTAAGGGAATTTTTATTGCCTCAAGTTACCTGACGTAGAGATACATCAGGTAGCCTATAATATATCGCCACGTGCTCTTACTCTTTACCGCGCGGCCCGACGACCCAACCCAGAACGAATCCGGGATTACTATGTTCGCGTATTGCTCGGTATTTGCTCGGTATTTTCATCAACGACGCCAACTCCAAACTCCTCTCCCGCCCCTACGCCCGAGTGGACCGCCGCCGCCTCAAATCCCGCATGCTCCTCGCCTGCAACAACTCAAATCCCGCATGCTCTTATCTTTAAATTTCTTGAAGCCAAACAGAACCTAAATATAGACAGAGCAAAAAAAAAAAAAAAAGTTAGAGAATCTCACCTCCTTCAACATCCTGAACGCTTCTTCCCCTTGCAACAACTCCGGCGATGACGCAATCGGCGAGCAAGGTGACCAAATACCCCGCGCTAGCCAGCATAATACAAAAGGGTATTCCTTATCTGTCAAATCCTCAAATGTTGATGAAAATACCGAGCAAATACCTCCGTCGTCCTCGACGCCACCGGCTTCTCACGCTGCCTGGCGAGACTTGCATCTGAAGCTCTGTCCCGAACTCAAGCGACGAAACGCCACAAATACCGAGCAATACCGAGCAAATACCGAGCAATACCGAGCAAATACCGAGTAGTACCTAGCAATACCGAGCAAATACCGAGCATATTCGTTCCAGGTCGGGTCGTCGGGTCACGCGGTAAAGAGTAAGAGCACGTGGCGATCTATTATAGGCTACCTGATGTATCTCTAAGTCAGGTAACCTGAGGCAATAAAAATTCGGTCTAAGGATCTTAGTCAAGAGATGGTGGTAGGAGGGTTGTAATCGTCCATCAACGATGGTCATAGGATCATAGTCGAGCAATGACGATCGGGAGATCATAATTTGATAATCAAAATCAAATGGATGTAGTCGGCCTATAGTGTTAAGAGGATGGCATCGATCGAGCAGTGTTCCAACGATGGTGGTTAAGTGATCTGATGGTATTGTTCTGGTAGAGTTTTAAGATTCTTCAAATCTCTCTTAAATAAAAAATTGCACTGAGAAATAATTTTCTTACAATCAAATATATTAAAATATCATAATAAAAATTTTTAATCTGATTTTTTTTCAAAATATAAATTAAATAACTTTCAATTGGAGCCTCTCCAAATGGAATAACCAAAATAAATGCTTTGTGGTCAATATCCACAACATTTATTTTTTCCGGCGTGATGGGCAATATGATAATTAGAGCTTGCGTGGATCCGACTCAATATCCGCCAATTTGTCATATTCAAAGCCATTAAAATAAAACTGTCAAGTCTCAAATAAAAACAATGTCTTCAGTTTTATTTTGGAAAAAAAAAATCCTATAATGTAGTGCTAATAAAAAATATTTTTAAAAATAAATGCCAAAAAGATATTTTTATAATTGGTGCGTCCTCGAGTATTCGCGAATACAGAGAAATATAAAGTTTAACATCTTAGCTTTATACGAAGATCCAACACACAATCAGATAAAAGTGAGGGTGCAACATTCATAAGAGACACCAAGAATTTTACGTGGAAAACCCTGAAAAGGGGAAAAACCACGGGGCATGACCCAGTTTGAATGAATCCACTATTATTTGTAGTCGAGTACAAATGAGGCCCTTCATTGGGGGAAGGTCTTAGCTTGATGTAATAAATATACATCATTAAGAGTGAGTTATATGATGGGACTTGAAAGAATCACAATTTATACATCTGTTTGGTCGATAAAATCATAGTCGGTGGCGACGGAGGTCGGAAAGACCGTAGTCTGGTGACGGTGGTCGGAGAGACTGTAGTCAGCGGGTGATAGTTGTTAGAAAAGACCGTTGTTTGACAATGAAGGTCGGAAGGATCACAATCTAGCTATGGAGGTCGGAAGAACCATAGTCGGTGAGTGAAAGTGGCCAGAAAGGTTGTTGTCTGGCAACACATGTCAGAAGGACCGTAGTCGACAGGCGACAGTAGTCAGAAAAACTATTGTCTTGTGAAGAATGAGGGGCTTTCTCCCCCCTCAATGAAGAATGAGGGGCCTATTTATAATTTTCTGAGAGTGGCATGACCAGTAAATAAAAAAAGATCAAGGATGAATTGAGAGTGGTTTGAATGGACGACCGAGCTTGAATCCCTCAATTGTGAACCATTTATTGGATATTTGAATGTCTTAATGATATCAAAATTTGATGATTTTGGGCTCGTTGGATTCGTCTCGTCGAGCCACTTGATTTGACTATAAGCATGTCATGTTTAAAAACCGTTTGGTAATCCAAATTATGGTTTTACCCTTTCAAATATGCTTCAAGTCTTCAATTTTTACCCATTTGGGCTCGGATTGAGTTGATTTGGTGTCATTGAGTTTGTATTTTTGAGACGTTCAATTCGACTATAAGTTTGCTGAAATCAGAGTTTAGATGGTCCCCAAATTAAATTTTGAAGTTTCCAACTCGATATTTGCCTTGAGATTGGTGCTTGATCAATATAATTTCTTGATGATATATCAATAATTATTCTAAATATATAAAAATTATCAAAATATCATATTTTAGTCTTTTATTTATTTCATAAATTATATATAATTTCATAAAAATTTGGAATAGAAAGTAAGTTTAGAAATATAGATGAAATATTATTAATTTACAAACAATAACATTTAGATAATAATAATAATAAATAATAGCAAATGTCCTATGAAGAAAATTGTGAAGCTTATTTTTTTAATTATTTCACAAAGAAAATGTCCAATGAAGACAAGAAAATTTTATACTATAAAATTAGTTTATAAATCAATAAAAAATCTATCACAAACGAAAACTTATCTGTAAAGTATTTGCGAGTAAGTTCATTAAAATAAATTTTAGGGATTTCATCAATATTTTTTTTATCTGCATTATTTTTTTTCTATATAAAGAAGGAAAAGTCATTTTTCTTATTGAGTCTTACTTAAAAATAAATATTCGTAAGAAAATTACAACTAAATATAGAGCAAAGCAAGAGCTATTATACAGCAAGATGAGCTATAATCACCTCTAACTTGATCTTGATTACTTAAATGAGTTCATGTTGAAGCTCGAGCTTAATTATATGAGTTCAAATAGGCTCATGAACAAGCTCATTTAGTATTAAAGAAAATAAATAATTTTGATTCAAATAATTATCATAATAAATATTTAAATGATTAAAATTAAAAGAAAACTAATAAAAATCACTTGATAGAAAAAAGATATAATTCAATTAAACTCTTAAATTATAATACATGTTAAGTGCATTTTACATTAATATTTCTTTGACGAGTTGGTTGATGAGCTAACAAGTCAATTAAACTTGTAAGGGCTGGTTCAAAGTTGACTTACTTGCTCGTGAAGTTCGGCTCACGAGCTTGATAAGCTGAGCTCAAGCTCAAGAGTCACCTTGACTCACACCATAGTAGTGATCTAGTGATCAGTTATGTGATCTTGTATAAATTTTTTGTATATTTTGTACATTAATTTCTTTTTGTTCTTGTACTTTTTTACTAACTACACTATAGGATTAGATTTCCCTGGATTCCCAAATTAATTATTTATTGCGGATTATGGACGTTGTCCGGAGGCGAATTACAACGCGTCATATCACTCGTTTACTACATATCGGTGTCGATACCGCTGTGAGCCAGGTGACATGATTTGTTGTAATTCGCCTCCGGACGATCCGAAATCCGCACAGAATAACTTATCGTGTTTTGAAGAGGATGGAAGGCTGCTATAGCCTTGGTGCGTAGGAGAAATTATTATGTGGGGAGATCGGACGCAGAATACAGTATGGACATTCTAATTATTCTACGATCCGCATAAAATAATTAATCGGTGCAGAGAGGAGGCCGAGATAATTACTACCTTGGGCGAATAAGATGAGAGATTCTGTGATCCCAAAGGGAAAAGTCTGGAATGGAAAGCGCGCATGGCTCCAACAAGGTTGCACACTTGCATAGCGTAGGCCGTGAAGAGAATGGAAGTTTTAATGGCGGAAAGTGATATTCTTGTTGTTGTTTAATGATTTAACTGGTTTAAATCCTCCATTTAAGCGTCATTCTCATAAAATTCACCAAAAAGCGCAAGAAAAAAAAGGGAATTTCAAACATATTTTTCATATGAATAAATATTAGTAAATGCAAAAAATTAAGCCTAGCCCTACCTCTGTTCTTACAGTTCTAATAAGATGGATGATATGCTTCATGTGAAGGTTTGGGATTTTTTACCACAGTGAGAGAATCAGTGACGGAAAATGAGATCTCCGCATTAAGATCTCTACATCCTCTTTCCGTCTGTGTGTGTAACACTGAAATGAGATCTCTATTTGCCATTTGAAATAACGGTGAATCAGTAATCTTCGAACATTTTGGCAAGTTTAAAAAACAGATCAAGAGAGAAAAATATATAAATTTTGAAGAAAACTGAAGATTTCATTCGTTTATTTACAGTTAATCCGAAACCTCGTCGTCGTGAACAAAAAACAAGCGTGGACAGTTGAACATAAACAATTCAAGCAGGACATTAGAGATATCGAGAGAGAGAGAGAGAGAGAGAGAGAGAGAGAGAGAGAGAGAGAGAGAGATTCGTATCAAACAATAGCTACAAAATCGTCGGCTGCAGTAGAGAAGATGGGCGAAAGAACTTAACAGTAAAATCAAATCAGTGGCACCCAAAAATCAACGAACTGCAGACGCCACCGCGTGAGCCCACAAACGGAGATGATCCTTCATATCAATCCCATCGCCCGCGACCGGAATTCGCCAGTTCCTCAAAAGAACATTACGCCTTTCCTCCTCCGCCTCCGCAGCATCCCACACCTCGGATAGATACGGCGCCCTCGGCACCGCAGCCTCCTCCGCAACATCCGATGCCGAAGAGGATGTTTCCTCCACCGAATCCGCTCTATCCAAAGCCGCCTCCCTCAGCCGCTGGAGCCCCGGAACGATCAAAATCAGCCGCGGATCCGCCGCCTCAGCATCCGGGAATGTGAATCCTAGATCCATAAGCCCCTTCAGTTCTTCAAACTCCAGATCTGTGAGGCTCTTGCTCTCTCCCTTCAGCTCCCGCCTCCTCAGCCCCCGCCGATCCAGATCACTCTTAAATCTTCGTTCTCTGCTTTCGCCGGCCGGTGGCGCTATCCGATACGGATACTCGGCATCTACCTTGCCAGAGAAAATAGTATGGAGCTTGGGAGACTGGACTTGGAGAACAGGGAAGGGAGCGAGCTCGTCACTTTTAGATCGGCGGTGGCGGCGGAGTAAAAGGTCCGGGGGAGGCGGACGTAGTGAAGGCTCTGATGACAAAGATTCGTCATAGCCTGTATCAAAGGAGATCGCCGGAGCTACAGGAGCCGTATGCGGCAAACTTTTCCGGTGGAGAATTAGGGTTTGGAACCAGTAGTGGTCCAACAGGGCAAGGAGGCCGTCTTCAGCTTCCATTTAGGAGAGAGAGCTGCCTTGCACTTTCAGGGAAGCTTGGACTCGGCTTTTATATGCAGAAAGAATATATTCACGATATGAGATTACCTCCAGGTGTCAACTTATTTGCGGAAATGCCACTCTGAGTTTGGCTTTTGAAGGGGAAATAATCACGTTCTAATAATAAAGAATTGCCTTCATTTAATGGCAATTATCCAATCATCAACGGCACTGGTAACGTGGGTCCCACTTTCGGCAAATGTCGTAAATTTTTGAAGGGTCTGGAAGGTGGGTGTGGGACCAGCGGTAGATACTTTCCCGGCTGTGAGGGAATCATTCTGATCAGCTAGAGTAAAGAAAACAGGAATACACTTCTTGCCGCTTCACTTTCTACAGAGACTGACACGTACCCAATCTCATTTTGTTTTTCAAAAATTAGGTACAAATATGCCCATTTTCATTAAAAATAAAAAATTATAAAAGAATTACAACTTTTTTGTAAGAAAAAACTTACAAAAAATGTAAAAGAAAAGAAAAGAAGCCTTATAATATGTCTCATCTAGGCGTGTAAGTGAACCAAGCGGTTCGAGCTTGACGTTATAAGAAGCTCACAAGTCGTGCTTATAGAGACAAGAATTTGAGCTCGAGTTTATAATTATGCTTGCATATTAAATAAGTTTAAGCTCAAGCTCAGTTGGCTCAGCTGGCTCAAGTGTCAACTCATTGAGTCATTTGATTAACTTAAAATATATTTTAATTTAATTTAATATAAGAGCAATCTAATGCTACAAATGATTTAAAAATCAAAGCCCTATAAAAATTTTAATAAGCACAAAAAAGAATAGTGATCAATTTTAAGATTGTCAAAAATAGGAATAATAGGCTGTTTGGTAGGGAGTCGGAGGTAAGAACCGCTCCTAGGCCTACGCAAACTACAAAAGAGAGATCACAAGGTGCCAACGTAACTTATGGACTTCCAAATGGCAAAGAAGAGGTAGATGTGGTATGTGGTTAGTTATGGAATGAGGAAAATAAAATTCTCTTATAGTTTGTTAGAGGTTGCTTTAGGCTTCATTTGTAACAGCTTTTTTATCATTTTTAAAGAAGCTTTCCAGTACTAAAATTTATACTAAAAAACTACTTTATTAAATAATAAGAAAATTCTCCCAAACAAAGCATTAGAAGAACAAGTGTCATTATGCGAGGAGCTAATAAAGTGTAGCGAGGAGAGTAAAGTATAGAAGTAGTTTATATAAGTATAATAAAGAGCATAAATATGAAATACTAATATATTTTCTTGTTCATCTTATCCTTTTTTTTTAATATTATCATTTCAATAGGTATGAACACCTCAAACTATCGAAATAGTATTGTTACGTCCAGGAGTATTCGTGGCGGTAGAGAAATATAAAGTTTATCGTCTTAGCGTTGTACGAAAATCCGGCACGCAATCAGATAAGAGAGATGGTCTAGCATTTATGAGACACCAAGATTTTTACGTGAAAAATCCCTGAAAAGGGGGAAAAACCACGGGGCCTAGCCCAGTTTGAATGAATCCACTAGTATTGCAAACGATTACAAATGAGGCCATTCATTGGGAGAAGGCCTTAGCTTGATTTACATTTTATAGAGTACATTACATGATATGAATACAAAGAATCACTATTGATATGCTCGTTTGGTTGGGAGGACCGTAGACGGCGGGCGACGGAGGTTGGAGGGCTTGTAGTCGGTGGGCGACGTAAGTCAGGAGGACCGTAGTCGGCTGGCGATGGAGGTCGGAAGGACTATAATCGACGGGCGACTTAAGTCAGGAGGACCGTAGTCGACGGGCGACAGAGGTACTTCGGAAAGATTGTAGTCGGTGGACGACATAAGTCAGGAGGACCATAGTCGACGGGCGACAGATGTCGAAAAAACTGTATTCGGTGGGCAACATAAGTCAGGAAGACCGTAGTCGGAGGGCGCCGGAGGTCAGAAAGACTGTAGTCTAACGACGAAGATCAGAAGTACAACGTCAGGTAGAAGTCCAACAATGGAAAGAAATCCATTTTAGCGTAGACGTCCAGCGAAGTCTGATAACCGGTAGAACTCCGGCGTCGGGTAGAAACTTGGCGAAGAGTGGTGGCAGAGGAGAACTCCGGCTTCACTTAGGCGGAGTTTCGGCGTCAGGAGGGAACTCTGTTGCAAATTGGGAAGAATTTCAGCATCACGTGGAAGTTGGGCAGAATTCCTGCGTTCTCCTGAATATCACGCATAATCCCGACGTGTTCGGGCGGCTGGACGAAATCCGATGGTGGTCGAGGAGGAGAGGATTCTCCCTTTCCCCTTTTTCTTCTTCTTTCCTTCTTCTTCTCTCTCTTCACTTGAGTCCCCTTTGTGTAGAATGAGGGCTCTATTTATAGTTTTTCTAGAGTGACATGGCTTGTAAATAGGTGTGAGATCATGGGCGAATTGGGAGTGGTTGAATGGACGGCCGATATTGAACCCTTCGATCGTGCACCGTTCGTTGGACATTTGGATGCTTTAATGATGTCGGTTCGTTGGACATTTGGAGGCTTTAATGATGTCGGAATTTGGAGATCTTGGGCCCGTTGGATTCGTCTCGTTGAGCCGCTCGATTCGAGCATAAGCTCGTTAAAATCGGAGACCGTTTGGTAAATCAAATTGCGGTTTGAACCTTCCAACAG
>NW_021490803.1:164616-219609 GCF_001605985.2 Dendrobium catenatum | reverse complement strand
TGACAGTGGAGTGACGTTGGACTTTTGTAAAACTTTCAGTTGATATCTATAATCTGGTCGTCTTCAAGGACAAATCAAACCATTGTACTTTCCTCAAATTTTAGTGGAATCATCTTCAACTGGGCTAGGCCCCGTGGTTTTTTTCCTTTCCGGGTTTTCCACGTAAAAAATATTGTGTTTTCTGTGTGTGAGCTGGATATCCGTGCAACGCTAAGACGTAGAATTATAACTCTATCGCCGCGTATATTCTAGCCCGCAACAATATTTAAAACTAAATAAAATAAAATTAAATAAATAAATATTCAAAAGTAAAATGTGTTACCAAATGTACCAAAATTCTTTTGAGAAATCATTAGATCATTAAACTTTTGTCCACTTCTATCTTATGTATATCCTAACTTTATTATTTTATTTTACGTGTATGTATTTTCGGAATTTAATTTTTGAAGCCCATTTAATATTTGCATCAAGATTTGTGCCCAAGATGATTTTTTGGAGATTTATCAATATGAATTATATAAATGACCTGATGATATTTTTTTAAAAAAGAAATATCTGAAATTCTTATGTACTTCTACATTTTATTAATATAATTTTAACCATAATGTTTATGACCCCATTTAAATGTATCATTTTTTTTAAAAAAAATACAGTTAAATATAATTTAGGCTTTAATTTATTTTTAAATTCAGTTAATAATTAGAAATATTTCACCATTAAATCACATATAATATTCAAATAATTATGTTAAATAAAGCAATTATTTCATTTGAAAAAAAAAAAACAAAAAACAAAACTTTTAATATAGCATGTATGTTGTTTTTCTGTTCAGCATCATCAATAAACCAAAAGATTTATTTAAATAAATACCACGGAAACAATCAGCAAAGCGGGGATAGCTCAGTTGGGAGAGCGTCAGACTGAAGATCTGAAGGCCGCGTGTTCGATCCACGCTCACCGCATTAAGTTTTAAATTTTAAATTTTAAAATATAAATTAATACTTCTTAACTTTATTTGTTAAGTTCTTAAAAAAATGCCACAATTCATGATAAAATATAAATTTTAATTTTAGAAATAATAAATATTTAAATGAAATCTATGTAGTTCATTAAAAAATATAATTATTTTTATAAATAATCAAAATTTAAGTGAATCTATATAATTCTCCAAAAATATTAATATTATAATGCAATTTAATTTGAATTATAAAAAAAAATTTATATTTATTTTCATTCATCTAAAATAAATTCAACTTTACTTAAAAATATTAATTAAAAATAAATACTAAATTATTTAAGAATCCTCTCAAATAATTTGTTTTCCTCCTAATTTCTCATTTTATTATCTCTTATTTATAATAAATGAGCAAATCATTAAGCTTAATGACAGTAAATCAAATTCTTAAAATTAACATTTAAACTATTCATATTTGTTTTATAATAAATTCCATGTCGACTATAGCTTTAGAGAAAAGAATAAATGAGAGCATTTGAGCTTTTAGGGGTGTAATCAATTTGATTCTTCATGGAGCTCAAGTTCGACTCAATCTCATTTACTAAGCTCCAGCTCGACTCATAAAAAAAATATAAACTCGAGCTCATTTGAAATTCTAGAACTAGACTCGATTGTTTAGCACAATTTATTAATTTAAAATAAAAAAATTAAATTTTTTTAAAGAATTTTCATTTTTAATATAAAATTAATTTAAAAAGAATAAATACATAATATAATACTAATTTAAATTACTTCTTAAAAACATTTTAAGTTAATCAAGCAGCTCAACAGGCTTTCAAGCCAAACCAGGCTGATTTTGAGCTCGACCCCGTTTAATATAAGAGCTTGAGACTCTCAAGTATAGGCTCAAACTCGAACTTGTGATTTGATAAACTCGACTCATGAGCTCTTTAATGAGTTCAACTTAAGTCACTTACACCCCTAAGAGCTACTAGAGATCAAGAAGGCAGTGATGAAACCATTAGAACAACAGAATGAACAATGAAATACTTCCACCACACAATCAAACTGAACAAAATCAAACTAAAGCAATATTATACAAATGAAAACCTCCCTAAAATACAACTTCAGATAAATAACACAATGGATTCCACATAAAACATGATTTTCTACCATATTTGTTACTTGAATTCTTCCTCAACCACTCTACCTCATTCCTCAATCACACAGCTGCATTGAGATGTTTCAGATCTCAAAAACACAAGAGAAAATGGTTCCAAGAAACAAAATATGAAGATGCTAAAGAACTAATAAAGCTATATGATATATCTTCAAGTTGAGCAGCAGCCAACTTTCTTAAGAGCAGACACATCATCTTTGACATTTATCTTCTCCCCTTTGCTGGGAGCAGAACTTGCTCCATCATCACCTGAATCAATCATCTTCTTGCTCACAATGCGATAGATCTGTGTTAGGACCTCGGCGAATGCATTCTCGACATTGATGGCTTCGAGTGCTGATGTCTCCATGAAATAGAGTGATTCTTTTTCTGCGAAGGCTTTACCATCTTCTGTGTTAACAGCAACAAGATGGCGGAGATCGGATTTGTTTCCTATGAGCATGACGATTATGTTTGGATCGGTGTGGTCCCTTAATTCGCGCAGCCATCGTTCGGCATTCTCGAAGGTGGCGTGTCGAGTGACGTCGTAGACGAGCAATACACCTACGGCTCCTCGGTAGTAAGCACTGGTAATGGCGCGATACCTGCATGAAGTGATATGAAATTGAGGAAGCTTCAGTGTGGTAACAATAAGAAAGTTCTTAGACAACAAGCTCATCACAAGATTCTGCAAACAGGGAATCAACTGGGGTTTTCAATTTGGTTTTCAAAATGTTGTTTGAGCTATGATCAGTAACTTTGCCTAGAAATCAAAGTTCTCATAAACATTGCTGATACGTATTATGAGCTGGCTGATGTCAGGTTCTGAAAGTAATACACTGTTGTTATCTGTGACTCCCCTTCAATCAAAAATCAATTGCACCAAATTATTAATTGAGCTTAAAATGCACAATGTCCTCTTAGTTGGTCACCATCTTCTCACGAATGCCATACCCCTCATAATGAATGGTGCACAATTTTAGTTTCCAGAGATATTGGGATTAAAAACCAAGTTATCAAGAGTAAAATGTGCACATAGCCTAGGCTCTTCTCACACCTCAACAAGGAAGAAGCCAAGATCTCAAGTTGAAGCACATGACGATGAAATATTAGTCACTAATCTTCATACCTAAGCTCTTAGGTCTCAACTTGTTCTCGCCAAGTGGCGGTATTGCGGCTGAATGGGGGCACAACAGTGTTGTAAAACTGCAGGATTGATGTAATAAAGCACAAAAGAAAATACACGGGGGCGAGGGGATGCAACAAGGGCGCCAAAGAAAAAAATAAGTGGTTTCGAGAGTGGAAACAGAAATCTCAAACTTTCATTAAACATCCAGTCTATCATAGTGAAGGATGCTAGGATTAACATGCAAATACAACAACAACATCAAGCCTTTATCCTACTAAGTGGGGTCAGCTACATGAATCGTTTTTCTCCATTGTGTTCGATTAAGAGTTAAATTCTCATTTATATTTAATAAAGAAAGGTCATTTCTAATATTTTCTAACTCTTTTTAGGTCTACTTCTACCTTTCTTAATATAAGTTAAATCTACTACATCTACTCTCCTAATCGGGTCATCAAAAGGCCGTCGTTTTATGTGACCAAATCATCTAAGGTGAATCTCTCTAATCTTATCTTCCACTGGAGCTACTCCAACCTTTTTACGTATATGCTCATTTCATATCTTGTCTCTAAGAGTAAAGCCACTCATTCACCTGAGCATCCTCATCTCTGCAACACTCAACTTAATATTATGCTTCTATTTTAATGGCCAACACTCTGCAACATAAAGCATTGCAGGTCTAACCACACGCAAATACAGTAACAAAAAATATCATAGAAAATAAATTCTAATAAAACTTGCAATGAAATAAACCTAATAAAATAAAATTCAATTATTCATTAAATTCAAAAGGCCTAATACAGTAATGGGATAATTAATTTATCAGCCAGGTCAGATCTGATAACCATAATCAACTCGTCCAAAATTTGAAGGATGAAGGTGGCTCTTCATAAGACACCAAAGCATAAACATGATCATGGATGACTTCTCCATCAGGCAAAATAATGCTCCTCACCCGAGCTTAGTAATATCTTAACTAATACAACAAATGGGATTGGGGCAAGGACTGGAGGCAAAGCTGGAACTAATGCAGCAGATGGGGATGCAAAAACCCCATTTTTAGAAATAACTATTGAAAACTTTGGAGGCTCAAAAATACTCCTATATAGTACTAAATCCTGATATTAAAAGTCAGACTATAATATTCAGGTAATTAGGCAAATCAATAATCCATTCATTTGATCCAAAATTCTTAGGTATTTGTAAGGGGGATGAATTATGCTTAAACCACTCATTTCACTTTCCATTTATTATCCATCTATTTATTGTCACACCACTATAGGTCCCCTCCCTTTCTTCGACATCAACTACTAGCAACATGAATGTAGCTTTGACTATTAACATATCCACTTGAATTACTTGAATGGGGGATGAATTATTGATGACAGAGCCTTTACAGCAAAGAGTAAGTAAAGTAGTGCAGAAATATACAGAGGATTATAGAATGTAAAAGGCTTTCATATTGATGCAATGCTTAGCTTATAATGCCACAGTCTCTAGCTACTATATATAGGTAGAGAAAGTGTTTGCGCATGTGGCAATTGATTCTGTTAATTATGCTTAAACTATTCATTTCACTTTTCAAACCAACCTTCAACTGCTCCATTTCTCTATTTACTTCATCACGATTACTTGTGATGTCTCCTTCATCTTACGTGTAAGGTACTTTGATTGGTGCATAATCTTCTTCACACACATCATATGGAACACACCATTAAAAGAAGATGTAAGTATTGGTTACATATGTTAGGTAGAGTTTGCACTTGTTTGGATGGGTTTCAAATATGTCCACAATTGCTAGTCTATTACATTTACATAACTTGTTCTTGAATTTGAATCTTAACAGAGATGAATGACTTCCAACACTACTACCAGCATCGGTGCAAGAATCCATTATCAACTATCTACAATTGCATATAATAAAATCGAAAGATGAAAGAAATTTAGTTTAGGCCTTTTTTATACCAATTAGATAGAACCTGCGAAGAGAGTGCTTAGAAATAGAAATCTAACTAGCCCCCAGTTTCTCTCTCACTATTCTGGATAGCAACTAGCATACTATGTGGAGACCGTTAAAGAATCATGGCAGATAATTTTAGGGATGAAATATGATTAACATTCACACTCAAGTCACATGCAAGCCCGTGTAATCAGATTTAACACTATTTGGGTAAAATCATCAAGAAACACACCCCAATTTGAAGGCTGCAAACTTAACATCAGGACCTTGGTGAAAATTCAAAAAAGTGTTTTATACCAAAATATAGAATTTTAAAAAATATATGGACCAACGTGAAAGATCCATACCTTAGAACCACTTATAATTTACTCTTATTATTATCATGCTACCATGCTTGATAGAATTTAGTATATCTTGTTCTTCTATAATGCAAGGCTCATGGTAGTGACAATATCTTAATAAACAATTATTTTCCTTAACGCATCATAAGGTGCTGAACTAACCATCTGGTCAAAGATCTTGTTGTTAGCATCAAAAGAGCTACTTTCCCAAAAATAATAAATTAATTGCATCACAGCCCACATGGCAATTCACATAGAAAAGAAATTATTTAGGTAAGCTTATTCTACTTCAAATAATCATCATACCTGACCTACTTACAAGTTGATTTATTATTATTTTTTTAACTTTAGTATAAAGAACTTAATTACCCTCAAGTAACTTTTAAATGTGATAAGAATCAATGATATTAAGGATCAGAAAAAAAAACTATTTTGAAGAAACAAACGCATTTTAACAGGAATAAGTTGGCATACTTGATGACACATATTCATTGATGTGTTGCTGATTTGATTGGTATCAGAATTGGGAGAAAGTATTTTTCTATATTTTATTTGTTTATTTTATAAAATAACAAATGATCTCAATTTTAGGGTTGTAATTTATAATATCATATAATTATTTCTTTTTCAATTAAGTTTAAGATATTTAATAAATTTAAATAGATTTATTATTTTATGAGAAATTAAAAAAATTATTACTATATGAATTCATTTAAAGTTCATTTAATTTATATAATTACAATGCATATATTTTTAATTTCAAGATATAATATTATAATGGTGTATCTAATGAAAGTCCATGTACTAGATTTTCAATAATTAGAATGTCACATATCCATGCTGTAACATGCCAGTATCCCCATATTCTTATTGATGCATCATAGAAACAAATAAAAAAGCAACAAAATTTCTTTCTTTGGGAAGCTTATGCCTAACAGATTAAAAAAATCTTTCAAATATCATGTTTCAATGATCACTAAATAACTTACCTATAAACCTCGACCCACCCAAGACGACCACATTCCAAGCAAACTTGGGTCAACAAACAGGCTACAAATGCTTCAAATGTAGAGTAGATATTAGAAAATTTCAGTACAAATCAAATGATTTACTGTATATTGCTTGACGACCGCATTCCAAGCAAACTTGGGTAAACAAGCAGGCTACAAATGTAGAGTGGCTATGAGAAAATTTTAGTAGAAATCAAATGATTTATTGTATATTGCTTGGCCACCGCATTCCAAGAAAACTTGGGTCAACAAACAGGCTACAAATGCCTCAAATGTAGGGAAAATTATTAGGTCCGGTCACCTAACAGAGACGCATCCGGATTTATCTCTGTCTACAGTCAAAGCGCAGTTACTGTAGCAGCTGCACTTTTTAACTGCGCTTTGATTGTGCTTTTACTGTAGATAGAGAGAAATCCGGATGTATCTCTGTATTAGGTGACCGGACCTAATAATGTTCCCAAATGTCGACTAGATATGAGAAGATTTCAGTACAAATCAAATGATTCATCTGTATAAGAACTATATAGGAATTAACACCTGAGATGCTAACCTTAAGTCCTTCGTGAGATGAAGCTTGTACGCTACTGTATTTTTCAAGTAGTAGTCCCAATTTAGAACTAGAGAATAATAGAAACTCTTCTCTCAGAGTGACTTCACCGCTACAAAACACCAGACCATCAATGCCGGGCAAAGAGCATTTTCCCACGAACAAACCTATTCAAACCTCACTAACTCAGGCCAACATAATAATAGCAGCAAACCAAACATCTTGCTTTCCTTGACGGAGAATTCAAACCCTATTGTCTGTTCAACTGTCATTCCCTATAACTTGTTCCATTGAACAAGCCATTCACCAAAAAGGAAGCTTCAAATTCCGATCTTGCACTTTTCTAGATCCGAGTTTATTGCACAGGACAAGAGACAAATTTCAGATCTACCACCCTAACATAAACATGAATCCATGAGGCATTTATCAAAAACGCAACAAATGATTCAGATCTATAACTACATACAACAAATCAAGCTTAAAGCGTCATAATGTAGAACATTCACTAGTAGCAAATCACGGCTCACAAGCGCAAGCAGATCCATTACAGATTCGACATACTTAAAAAAACAAATGCGAAACCGGACACTACAGCGAGATCTGCAAGTGATCGCACTCAAACAGCTAAAAAACAAATGAGGGAAAGTATAAGGCAGATCAAGAGCAGTAATAGAAAGCGAGAAAAGACCAGTCTACCTTTCCTGGCCTGCGGTGTCCCAAATCTGCGCCTTGATGACCTTGCTATCGACATTTACGCTCCTAGTGGCGAACTCCACCCCAATGGTGGACTTCGACTCCAGACTGAACTCGTTCCTCGTGAACCTCGAGAGAAGGTTCGATTTTCCCACTCCCGAATCCCCAATTAGCACCACTTTGAACAGATAGTCATAGTCGTCCTCCGCCCTGTAAGCCGCCATTGCTCACTCTCTCTCTCTCTCTCTCGCGCCGCGGGCGGAAGAGAAGCACTTGTATAGATTCCTCCCGCAGCGGATCCGCGTCGAAAACCAAAAAATAAAAAAGGAGAAATCTTAGCCGCGGATACAGGGAAACGCGCTGAAGTCTGAAATTACGAAAATGCCACTATGAAATATTAATTATGCGGTTGTTTGAATTTTTAATGAAAAAAAAAAAGAAATTATTTTGATGTCACATATTTTAAATAGCACACATCATACATTCTCTTTTGATATAATAAAATTATTAAATAATATAAATAATTAACCAGATAATTTAAATTAAATCATTCCATATTCACAAGCCACAACTTGTATTATTTAATAAGTTAATTATATTAAAATATAATTTAAAATATTTGAATTTTTTTCTTAAAATTTTAAAGAAATATACGTTATGAAAATAATCCATTTTATAAAAATATGTTAGGATAATTTTAAATAATTTTATTTTCAATTTTAATGCGTTGTTAGAGTTAAATTTGGGTGCTTAGCTGTTAATCCTTTTTGTCATGGAAGTGGGAACTCGACAAGGCGACAGTAATTAAGTGCCAAAACCTTTTCGTTAATTACTATTTAATAGGACCGAGTAATGCTCTGCTTATTGATTTACTTTCTTTTCTAATAAATTTTTTATCATAAAGTTTAAGTGTTGCAGAGATGAACATGCTCAGGTTTAGGGGGGAAATGATTAGGTGCAAACACTGGACTTAAAGATGCTTTCGGATTATTGGATGTACTGTGTACGCTCTGCTTATACTCTGCATATATTCTGCTTATATCATGCGTACTTATAGATACACAGCAAATAAGCATCAAATAAGCAGCAAATCTTCACAACTAAATATTTGTTGCTTATTTACTGCGTATCTACAAATACGCATATATACACAATAAATACGCATAGTGTAGGCAGAGCTTAAGCATAAGATACACAGTATCTAGACGCATCTCAACGTCCAGTGTCCGCACTTAATAATCTCTCCAGGTTGAGTTACTTTAGATGGTTTGGTAACATGAAATGTTGGTTTTTTGATGAATTGAATAGGAGACCAGATGTATTAGACCTGGCTTAAGTTAAAAAAGGTAAAGATATACCAAAATCACTTAATTAGAAAGTGTTAGAAATGATATATATTTATTAGATTTAAATGAGAATTGGACCTTAATATGATGCAATGAAGAAAAAGAATTTATCTAGCCAACCCCATGTAATGGGTTAATTGCTTGATGTTGTTGTTGTCATTGTCAAAGTATAATTGAGCTTTAATGGAGTATTGATATGTCAAAAAAATCTGGTCTTGTTCAGGCACGAATCTCAAAGTATATATGAGTTGACAACTTTTAAAATTAAATTCAGGAACATATGAACATCAATTTCAGCAAACTTAAAGTCAAATTGAACATCTCGAGGAGACGACTGCAACGACACAAAAATTGGTCCAATACAGGGTCGAATGGATCAAAATCAAGGGGCTCAAGCATATTTGAAAGGTTCAAAGCATTAATGTGATAAACAAGTGATCTCTAAATATGACATGCATATAGTCGAATCGAGCGGCTCGACGAGACAAATCCAACGAGCTCAAGATCGCTTAATTCTAACATCATTAAGTTTTATAAATGCTTGAAAAATACTAAATGATCAAGTGAATCAATATGAGCCATTCGAAGGAGCTCTCCGAACTTCTCCTGAATCTTCTTCATATTTAGAGGATGTGTGACTCACAAAAATCTAAAAATAAACTCTAACTCTCTATATGAGGGCATATTTGGCTGAAGATTAGAAAGAGCTCTGAAGCTTTAAGAATCCTAGAGTTCTACCCAAATACCACCACCGACGAACTTCCATCGACCATTGTTGGACTACCACCAGCCACATTGACCATTGTTGGACTACCACCAGCCACAATTGACCGTCACTAGTCTAGTCCAAGACTATTGCTTTTTATAAAAGTTAATTGTGAAAATGTTATAAAAAATTTTAATTATACTTATTGTAAATAATAATTTTTTCATCACAAAAATTGTTGAAAAGCAACAAGAATAAAAAAAAAAAAATAACTAATTGTAAAAAAATAAATTTTCATTTCAAAAATTGTTGAAAAGCATAAAACAATACAATGAAAAATAGTAGCCAAACGAAATTATGATTGCCATATGAAAAATAGAGTAACGAGAAAGTTGTCCTATATAGGCCGTAAATAGAATGAATTAATATGTTAGTATATCCTTAAAGTAATTTTTAATACTATTTATTATAATGAAAACCATACATTAACAAATGAGCATGTATAAAAAAATTTAATATGATGAGATATTTCTTCTTATAATAAAAATAAATTATATCACTTATGTGACAATGTATATAGTAAAAACATAATTAATTTAATACTCATTGTCAATTGTCAATCATCATATCAATATTCTTCATACATAATAACAAAAATAAATAAATCTAAAAGTTCATGGGTATAACTTCTTATATGTGAAGTAAATACATTCTTTGCTTGGGATAAAAATTAGTTAAAAGAAGCTTCTAGTTATCTACAAAATTTTAGCTTTAGCCACAACACCTATGCAATTATTTCTTCCAAAAACATCCACATTATGATCTTATCCTCCAAAACATAAGAATATATAAGGCTGAGGTTTCAGTTGGAATGATTTTCTTACTGCTTGTTAAAATAATTTTTTTAATTAAAAAAAATTATAATAAATAACAGTTTTAAGAAGCAACAAGAAAACTGTATCAAACAAAACCCGAGTTTCTGATATTAATGAGATCAAAGGCTTATAATGGCAAGACCGTCGAAGAATGTAATAGTGAAGTCTCAAAATGCAGAAACAATAGTTGCTGTGAAGAAAAAAACAGTACTCTGGTAAGAATTTAGGTTTCGTTTGGGACGGCTTTCTTACTGCTTCTTAAAACATCTTTTTAGTATAAAAATAAATTTTTTCTACTAGAAAGTTGCTTTAAGAAGCAGTAAGAAAGCCGTCCCAAATGAAGCCTTAAGCTGAATAGGCTTATAGTCCAAGCTAAAATTTTGTAAATCACATGCAAAAACAGTACCTATGAACATCTCGGTTACTATATAACCCAAAATTTTTCAAAAAATATACAGAAATAGTTGACATTTGGTAGCTCAATTGCTGGACAAGTCTTTCAGCTACTAATCAATCAAACATGAAAGAAACAGCATAAAAGTTATAGTCTGAATGTGATTTCAAACCTTTCAAGCCAGCACGGGCCTCGGCTCAAGCGACTCCTTTCCAGTTATTCCTGCTTTCAATGTCCTGAAATATTCATCGTAGTCCTTTTCCGGTGGTGGGTTTTCTGGATCCACTGTGAATGTTTCGCTGAATGGAATCGTGCTTTTAACCTGGAATGTGATAGGAAATATTTGAGTTCACAAGTAACCCTAAGAGAAATACTTAAGTTCACAAGCAAATCTAACAATAATCGGTAAAAAACAGCGAGCAATATGCTGATTTCAGAGAGAAAAACAGCAAGAACGATGCAGAAATTTCAGAATATTGGAGAGAAACACAAGGAAAACTTCTTCAATTCAATCCACAAATAAGAAAAGCAAGACAAGATACAAGTTTCTTCGATTCGAGAGGAAGAAACAACTCTCCAAATCTATAGCACACCTAACCCTAGATCTCAAATTTCTTTCAAATTCAAGATGAAAAACTAACCCTAACAATAGAGACTAATTAAAGCAAAGAGGACAATTACAAAATCCAAAAAAAATTATTTTAAGATCTTCTTTCAGTCCAAAAAAAAAAAAGAGGAAAATTACAAAATCTCTAAAAATCCCTTAATTCAAATTTCCCTCCCAAGCAAAACTTAATTAAGAAGTGCTGTACCCATAGCTCTAACCGCCCCCTCTCTCTTATCCCTTGTTTTGCCCGCCTCCTTTGGCATTGAACCGGTTCAGGATGGACTAGTTCAGCTGGCCCCTGGGCCGGCCTAACAGAATGTTTACCACAAAAATACCGGCTGAATATAGCATAATAATATTTCAACCAGGCGCAAAAGTAGTTCAGATGAGTAGGCATGAGGCCAGTTGCAGATAAAGACAGCATAAAATTAGTTAAAGATCAAATTTCAAGTGGGAGCTGCTGAAAATTTAGGTACATAAGGTCATAGGTTGGACTTGATGAACCTATGACCACTAATACATAGCTTGAGCAAGCGTTCTTATACGTCCCAAGTAAGGTCAGATTAGAGTTACATGATGATGATCCAATTAGTAGATGCTAATCATCGAAAAAATTGTTGTTGAGTATTAGTTCTTATTGGAAGAAGGAAGAATTCATTTGTTAAACGAATAAAAAATTTGAGTTATGGGGTTGCCTAGAACATCACTAGACTTTCCTTTTTCAAGTCACTTAACTGCTTACTTAAACTCGACCTTCACCCAAATTTAGAACTTTTGTGTCGGGTGTCTAATATTGATGCTAAGACTTAGTTTAAGACGGCTTTTTTACTGCTTCTTAAAGCAGCTTTTTAATATAAAAATTAAATTAAATTTTTTATATTAAAAAGCTGTTTTAAGAAGCCGCAAAAAAGCCGTCCTAAACAAAGCCTAAGTTTAAGTACAATATGGTAAATTACTAAGCAAATATAAAAGTAACTGCATGAAGACTAAATGGATGCACAGATGGCATGTCTGGCTAGAGAGGGAACAAGGAATTAAGAACCTCAAAGGTCTTGTCGCATGCATAAGGGCTCTCTAAAGCTGCAATACAAATTCTCGCAACCTCTTCTCTTGAAATCTTTCCCTGCATGCATTACAAAATTTATGCATCCTTAGAATTTAGATATTAGTAATTAAGGCTTCGTTTCGGATGGCTTTCTTACTGCTTCTTAAAGCAACTTTTTAAAGAAGCAATAAGAAAGTTATCCCAAACAAAGCTTAAATGTGCTCTTAAAGAACACTGAGGAGCAGCTAAACAAATGCTGGACTAGTTGAAATCTAAAATAAGAAAAATTAATAAAACGCAAGAAAAATAAATTTCAAGAGACTCTACATACCGTTATATTATCTCCCTGATCAAAAATAACATCTGCACCAGCAGGCTCCTCAGTTAAGGCGCAGGGTCTTATTATTGAATAAGGAATACCGCTTTCTCTTATCAAATCCTCTCCCTGGCCAAAATTCAGGATTAAGAGGACTAAACTAATGAAAAACATTTATCAACCATAAAGCTTGTCAAGAACCAAGCAACCACGCGTACTCAGCGCCATGGAGATCACATTAATATAGGATCAAGAAAAAAGTTGATATGCACAACCACCGCATAACTAAATTGAGGATTAAGAAGACACCTTTTGAACTAAATACATTAACCAACGATATAAATTGCCAAGAATCAGACAGTTACGATGTATTTAGTGCATGGAGATCCAGCAAATGTAGGATCCATGATTTAAATTTACAGGCCTTCAGATTAAGAACCAAGCAACCATGCATACTTATGCTTATAGTAGGAGCTACAATGCCTTAAAAAATGTTTGAACGGGAAGTGCTCTCAGATTATCCTCCATTTTCCTTTAATGAAAATATATCTCAAGAACAATAATATAACATCAGTGCTTAAGTAAAAGAAAATATGAATCTTTCATTATTTTTCTTCTGAAAGTAAAATTACGATTGATTAGTTCTTTTCATAGACTTAACCACAACACCTTACAACTAGTAAATAGCAATTCCTCTAGTTACTAATAGGACTTGATGATCAAAACAACACACAATAATATAAAAAACAGCAAACTTATTCCAAATAGATCCAAAAATAATACAAAGTGGGTTGTATTTACTAATCTCTAAGCAAAGAAAGACAAGATATAGGTTGATTCACTATTCAAGAGGTGAATCGTCTCTCTCATAATTCCAAGCAGTTACTAGGAACTCAAACACCCAACAAAAACTGTTGCAGAAAACAAAACTCAACAATTTCCCCCATAAACAGCCTAAATCCCCTAATAAATGTTACTTACATCTTCCCCAAAGAGCTCCCCCACCCCCACCCCGGCACACACACACATAAATCCCTTCTCTTATAGGTGATAAAGAAGGTCCTGGGCCCCACAGATAGGGGTGTTAATATTTGACATGACCCAAAAACCCGACTTGAACCCTACCCAAAAATTTCGGGTTAGGGTCAAACTGAACCCGAAGCGGGTCATCGGGTCAGAAAAACCGACCCGTTTTAAAAATCGGTTCGGGTTGACCCAAAAATCCGTGAATGACCCGAAATGACCCGCGTGACACAGGATTCGCCTCTGCCCATTGCCCGCATTGGCGCGTTTGAGTCGAGTCGTGTAGCCACCACATCAAGTCTGCCCGTCATGTCCGCGTTCGACTCTGCTGTCTTTATTTATTCGGTAAAGAAGCATGGTGGAAAGGTGTTGGTTGCAACCTACATTAATGAGTTCCCGTTGCTTCTCCGAAGCGGGATCAGAAAAAAATGAAGCCGCAAAGAAGAGATGGAATGATGGATACGGTCCGGTCACAATGGCAAAATAGGACTTTTTTACTTTGTACTTTTTAGCATCCCTGCCTCTGCAAGCTCCACGTCGACACTTTTCTCACCGGCCCCGGTGATCTCCAGTGGCTTGAACCTATAAAATCTCGCACAAAGCAGATAATACCCAAGACCAAAGTTCAAAACTTGTAATCCGGAGAATAGTAATAAACTAATAATACAACCTGCCCATGTTAATATCATTATGTAACCAATTTCCCTTCTTCTTCTTCTTCGTCAAATTTCCGACCAACGTCACCAAAAAAAACAACACTGCCGCCGCCGCCATACTCCATATGCCCTCTGGGGCTTTTTAGCATATTTCGTTGCAAATAGAAGTCGACGGATGCGAAGAAGCTTGGTCGTATAAGCAAGTATGGCCACATATTAGATCAGACCAAAGAGGCAAAAAGAGGAAGGCCCCGACGTAGCAATAAAATGCTAAACTACACTCACCGTGCATCAACAAAGATCCAAAGCTTCTCACCAACAGCAGATTTACAGAGTTACGGGTCGAGTTCGGGTTGACCAAAACCTGAAGCGGGTCGGGTTTGGGTACAGAAAACTAACCTGTTTTTAAAATCGAGTCGGGTTCAGGTCAGGTCAAAAAGTCCCGATTCAGTTTCAGGTTGGACCCGAACCCGGCCCGTGACTCGATTTTGACAGCCCTACCTACAGGGTAGCTGAAAGGTTCTTGATCTGCTGCCCGGGAACCGAGCATTCTGCATGGGAGGGAGAGTTGTTCTCCTAGGCAGTTGTGTTGCCCGCCTGGGCGGCTCTGCTACCAACCTAGGTCGTTGGGTTACTCACCTGGGGTGAGGGAACCACTGCTGCATCAATTACCTAATGCAATCACCAACCATAACTCCTCATCCCCTAATTGAAACACAATCTAGATCCTTACATTATAAATTTTAAAAATTGGATGAAATTCTTAAATTTAATCCACTATAAACCAAGACTTCAGCCGGCGACTGAATGATTTTACAAGCAAACAACACAAATATAATTGCAACCACTTATATGTTTTCATTAGATGGAAAAGAGAAAAGAGTGTGTTGTTAATGATATTGTTCACCATCATGTGGTTGCTACTTGCAATGTTACTTTTGTCAATTTATTTAGTTTACTTCAGCATAATTGTCTTGAGTTGTGCTATGCTGTAGAGTGAAAAAGATAATTATTTAGTAAAGTTGTATTAATTGTTATCTACTAGTATTTTAAGAGTTCTAATTGTTTCATGATAAGAGTTATAGCAGATTGATTTTGTCTTTCATTCTAACATTTATATAATATTCGAAGAGCTTTTAATAGGAAACAAACAAAATATAAAAATAATAACCACAAAATAATTATAATAATCCATGAATTGATGAATTGTCATAATAATAATTACAAAATAAGTAAAATAGTCCACAGATTGATGAAGAGGCACCATTAATCCCACATATCAATAAGTATCCCATATATTTCTATTTCGATATAAAAATTTCATATTGAGATTGTGTAACCTTAATGCCAACATATTTTAACTTATCAAATTCTTTGACTTCAAATTTTTAGAGCAACCTCTTCTTTAAATTCTATGTATCTTCCAAGGCACTACATGTTACAATGATATCGTCAGCATAAATTAGTAGTGTGAAACTAACCCTGAAGCAATGTAACACAAATAAGACATGGCCGTCTTGATTCTATTTGTATCCCATGTTGAGCATTAACTTGATGAACCTTGCGAAACATGTCCTTAGAGATTGCTTCAAACCTTGAGCCTTTATTAGCTTACAGCCTTACATACCTTATGTTTTGTGTTCGAGACAAAACTCCAATGGGTTTCCCATATATACTTCCTCTAGATCACCATGTCAGAAGGCATTCTTCACATAGAATTATTGCAATTTTCAAAGTGTTGGCAACTAATGATAAAAAAACTAGAATAGTGTTCATTTTAGCAACAAGATCAAAATTTTCAATATAATCAATTATTATATTAGAGTGTAGCCCGTTTTCACTAATCTACCTTTATATTTTTTTAATGAAACATCGAATTCTTACTTCAAAGTAAAGATCCACCTAAACTATTAACATCTCTATTTTGATAGTGTTACCAATTCTCATATTTTATTCTTTTTAAGGGCTCTCATTTCTTCTCTTATAACATTATTCAAATCTTATTATTTCAAGCTTCAAAGATAATTTTAGGGATATAAATAGTATCAAGACTAGTAAGGAAAGATTTGGGGCAATGAGAAAGATTTTTGTATGATAAGAATGAAACTCAAGTGAGTTTCAACTGAAGTACCTTTGTTTGCAGGCTCAATGATTCCCTAAGTGAATTTAGTGTTAGGGATCGATTTAGCTAATTAGACTTGCGTCAACTAAGACGCCTTCCTTCTTGAGTAAATTTGTAATGGCTACGTGGGAAGTGATTCTAGCATAAGCTCAATTTTTTGTATGAGCGGTTGGTTTTGGAATAGAATTATTTGCTAGAATGATATGGTAAGGAAAGGGACAAAAACTCATTTGGAAATGATATTTCTTCCTTTGAGTAAGTAGTAATAAAATATCAATATTTTTCATTGAAAGTGGCATCAACAACACATGCACCTTTATCGTGGGAACATGGTAACATTTAATTGCTCGAGGACCAAATTTTCATCTATTTTGGGAATTTGTATAGACAAAGGAAACACTTTCAAATTTTTTAGGAATAAGGTTACTGGGTTGAAATGGGGAAAATTATTTAAGACACGAGTAAAATAAAACTCCTAACCGATTTATGATGTAAGTGGATATTAAACTATTTCTCCCAATATTGTGTTGGGGGCTTAAAAAAAAAAAAAGAGCCCATATAGTAACAAGTAGGAGGCCACTGACTCATTCTACCACTTCATTTGTTGGGCTGTATACACACAAGATGGCTCGCATATTCTTCCCTTTTTTGGAAGTATGAAGATAAAAAAATGGTTAAAACAGACTTTGGCATTTTTTAATCCAATTATTTTAATTTTAACACCATATTTTTTATCACATTAAAAAAGGTGAGGAAGATGGTACCTATATTACTTTTGACATTTAGTAAAAAGATCCAAACACACAAGCGCAATCATCAATAAAGAGACAAACCACATAGCCCTCAGATATCACCCTAAATGAGAGAAAAATGAATAATGATTCTTACATCATTCATTGAAAAATTAGTACCTTTTCATTTTGCTAGTTCATAAACATCACACTGATATTGATTTTCTTTAAATGATGTAAAAAATGACTTTACGAAATGAGGATGCTCAGGTGGATGAGTGGCTTTACCCTTAGAGATAGGATACGAAATGAGCATATACGTGAAAAGGTTGGAGTAGCTCCAGTAGAAGATAAGATTAGAGAGAGTTGCCTTAGATGGTTTGGTCATATAAAACGGCGGCCTTCCAATGACCCGGTTAGGAGAGTAGAGGTATTAGATTTGACTTATGTTAAGAAAGGTAGAGGCAGACCTAAAAAGACTTGGTTATAAAATATTAGGAATGACCTTTCTTTATTAGATTTAAACGAGAATTTGACCTTTAATAGGACACAATGGAGAAAAATGATTCATGTAGCCGACCCCACGTAGTGGGATAAAGGCTTGATGTTGTTGTGATGTAAAAAATGACTTTGAGAATAATATAGGATGAGTGGTCAAGATTTAGATGTTGAATCTTTTTTTTTTCTTTTTTGGAATTAAGGGCTTTTGAAAGAAGAGATAATTCTAAAAGTTTTATTGAATTAGATATCAAAAAATTCTTCAAAATGATAGAGACTGTCGTTTTCTTTAGCAAGCCCAATCATCTTTCTCATGCCCTGCTCCTAAAATAGACGTAATATGTATGATAAAACACAACACTATACTTAAAATCTTTAGTTAAATTTTGAATATATAATAAGTTGGTAAATAATATAGGTCCATGGAGGACATTTCAAAATGTGAGAAAAGTGCTTATAAGAATATCTCCTTGACTAGACATTGTGGTGAAGGATCCATCAGACATTGTTATTTTCTTGTTTCTAAAACAAGTGGTCTATGAATTCAATTTTTTAGAGAAGCTGATCATATATTATGTAGATCTTGAATCAATAATTCAAGAACTAAAAATGGTTATCCTTTAAAAGGGATGATGGGATGAGATAGTACCTAAGAATATTAAAATATAAGTACTCATTGTAGATATTTTTTTAGGTTCTCCTAGCAACTTTTCTGTCATTATTTGCATTGTAAATAGCCCAATTTTTTTTTCACTTTAAAAACCTGTGACACAATCACGACCACTTTAAATTATTTCCATTGAAAAAACATGTTAAATGGATGTTTTGCAGCTCTCGTGTCAGATTTAAATTGCATCCCTGAATTCCAAAAAATAAACAAGAACAAGGGTCTGTAATTATGCTTTTAATGTTCAGGGAGAGGGAAACTATCGTCTTATTCAGGAAAAAATAGAAAAGGAAAGAAATATGGTGATGCGGTGATAAAGGCTATGATAATGGGAACATCTTACAGTAATCTAACAATGAAAGCTACAACAAAATGAAATATTTGTGGCGATACAAAGATGAAGGCTGTAGTTATAAAAAAATTAAACAAAAAAAAAAGAGGGTTCAACAATAAATGCAGGAGGATTGTGGTAATGAAAAAATAAAAATTATCATACTAAAAAGCAAAGAAAAAAGGGCTCATAAGTTTTATGTGGCGTTAATATTGCTAAGTTGTGGAGCCTAATTTTTCCCCTATGAAGATAACATTCTACGCAAACTTAACGTGGGTTGGCCTTTGCAACAAGATTTTCATGGGGGTCGCAAGAGGGGCAGAAAGCCCCCACTCCAAGGGGTTTGGCTGACCTAATTTTTCTTTGCAAAGAAGGGGACACTATCTTTATGTTGTATTTTCTGAAATTGGGCATGTAAATCTCCACAATCTAAGCATGGTGAAATTTGCAGGGTGGAAATATGACATGATTTATAAATTGGGTGAGCTTATATATAATTAATGTATTTTTCGCGTTGATCTTCTTTCTGTTTTCTTTTTTTTTTTTTTTTTTTTTTTCCATTTTTTTTTTTTTTTTTTGTTCCCAATGTCTGGATCAGATTTCACCTATTTTCCAACAACTATATCCTTGGTTGAAAAGATAAATAAGCCGTACTAAATGCAAAAAAAATACCTTCAATTTATATGTAAGGATGAAGTTTAACTCCTTATTCAAGCGTACAGCAGGGGGCTGTTTGCTTAAATCAAGGCCAGGCCTGTCCGGTCGAGTAACCCCGGCGGAACTCACATGAACAAACCTACAAACAAAAACATATATATGGTGTATATTTTTGAAGAAATGAATTAACTAGTAAAAGGAAGCCAAGGTAAAATATCTTGGTGAAAACTTATTCATCAGAAAACTCTGCTTGGTTACCAAGCTTTTAAAAATATCAAAGGAATTGGTTAGGAACCATCACCCCACAGCGTCCCCAACAAACAACAACAGCCCGATAAATATGAGCTTAACCAAACATACATCAATAATACAACTGAACCTTGGAGTAATTGGCTCTTTGATGTATGCCCTTATTCTTGAGAATGGAAGTTGAAATGCACCTTCGACGAAATTTGGGTTGAGCTTTCCATCGTATTCAAACTTACTGTACATTAGCTGCAGAAAATTCTTTTTAGATTTGTTCCATGCAAACAACTAGCATGAATGCAGAGAAGAAAACTTAGAAGAAGCTTACCTGAAATGAAATAATTGTTCTTGGATCAAAGGGCACAGCATCTCTGACCGTCCCAGCTCGGAACACCGGCTTTAATGAAGAAAAAGGTATTTGAATCTGAAAAAAACAAAAACCAATAAAAGAAAATTAATAGTCTCAAATACTACTCAAGGTGAAGCCCAATGCTTACCGTCTGCCATTGCCCATCTACAGTGTCAAAGCTTGCAGTATATCCCACAGTATCCCAGTCGGCACTAGTGCGTAATATGAGCTTGTAACGATGACCGTCACCTTTAACCCTTAGTTCTAGACCATCATATGCTGAAAGGTCTTCAGGTACAGGAAAATTCTGAATTGTAATATTCAGATTTCTTTCAGAATGCTAATAAAGTAAAATTAAATATCATCATCAATAACCTTATCCATCTACTTGGGTCGGCTTTATAAAGCATCATTCTCTATTCATTCTCATTGTGATGCAAGAGGTGTTAAAATTGTTTTGCATAGACCTTTATTTTCTAAAATATTAAAGTTGAAATATAAAACATTTTCGTTATCTACAATGAATTTTTTTGCACAAAAGCATTAAACGTATCATAAAAAACCTTTGTTCTGATACTTGTAAAGCCACCACTATTTGTGGTCGAAACAACACCTGGAGAAGAGGTGAATCGTCAATATGTAAATATTACATGTTCAAATAAATTAAGAAAAAGTGAACAAAGCACTTCTGCATACCTTTAAAGATGCCAGAAGGTCCACCATCTTCACTACCAGTAGGATCAACAACAAATGTACTTTCGCTAACACCACCCATGACAACATCATCAAGGGCACCCCAAAGTAGCTTCCCAGACAAATTACCTGAAATAAATAATGAAACAGTATATTGAACTTTTGCTTTGGATCAAATGATTAATATATGGCAGAAAATGTCTAAAAATGAATTAATAATAAATTAATGAATGATCTTTTATTTTAAAACTTATTGTCTATCTTGTTTAGACCACAACAACAATTTCTTGTTTAGACTTGTGGGCTCCGAAAATTCGGCCTCGGCCTCCACTCGTTTTTCTTATTCGGCGAGGGAGTTTTAACGAACTAAGTTCCGAGGTAAATTTTGTTTGAATTAGGTTTCATCTATTTCCCAATAAAAACAAAGTAAATAACTAGCCTAAACATGAATTATGGAAATATCATTTGAACAGTCAAATAACTATTTGCTTTTCCTCAAATTATAATAGGTGACCAACAACCTATCATCATTTCAATTTCATTAATTAAGCTTCAAAAATGGTGGGGAGAAAATCAAAGAAAGAAGAAAGAAACAACAGCGTTAACTGATAAAATAAAAGAATGAAAGAAACTTTTTTTTTTTTAATTGAAAACTCCTTTTTGATTACTCGTAACCATCTACCTTTTACATAAGCAAATAGGTGGTAACACTATTAATGGGGTATCACAATATCAACAGATAGTTAACTATCAACTACGGAGCTAAATATGTAGGTACACGGATGACAACGAGATGATAGTTTGGCTTCCTAAACAAACATGAAAGTTCATAAGAATATCCAAAGCAATATTCACTTGACAAAGAATGTCGCCTTTCACATGTGGACAAAAGACATACAATTTAAGTACTACTACATAACAAGTTCACTCGAAGAAGGGCTCTCTAGTTCATAGTAAAAAAGGCAAAATTCTTTTTTATATACTCACATAAGCGATTAAAATTCAAAAGCTGAGGTATTGTAACGTTTTAGTTAACCTCTGCAACTGATGATAATGAGATTATGCATACAAAAGGTGTGCAAGCATTTACCACTAAACAAGTACACCATAAATTATATCTCTAAATTGGAGATTGTTAATCACGTGGAGCCACAATATCTTATAGATAAAATAATCACAATATATGGTTGAATCTTCTCAAGGCTTGGAATTGTGTAGCTTGATATTGAGTTGTTTTCTATCCATGTGGAGTGGCATACGCCTCATAGTGTTTTGAGTCATAAAACTCAAAATTAAACCATAAAACTAATAAAATATATGAAATACGAGTAATATAAAAACAATAAATCTAAGTATGATCATAACAATAAATCTCTTTAACTCCCAATTCAACATAAATAAGTAGTATAAGTTACTAAGATTATAATTTAAGAATTCAAAACTCTGCACTACTATCGTCATTTAGTGGGTCTTCATAAGAATTATAATTATAATGAATTGATTTCTCTCCTCTCTTATTCTCAGTTGTAGCTGCAAGTGCAAGTAGTGTCGGGTGAGAGTGCAGCATGCAATTGGGAATCGAGGAAGCGCATGCAATTCCGGTTCTCGATTGTGTTTGTTGAGGTTTAGCTGGAGAAATAATAGAATAGGACTTATCTTATATATTAAATTTATAAATTAAATATTTAAATAGCATGAATCTTAATTTTTTAGGCTTTTGCCTCTTACAAATTGTCCAGAGGTGTATACACCTAATGGCATGTTCTTCCAAAATTGTGATAAGGCAAACCCCTTATTGCACAAATTGAAATAAGGAATCTCCCCATTAAATACAATTTGTGACTAGTCATTTATGCAGGCTATAGGAATATTTTGAAGATCTTGTAAGGATCTTGAAGAAAATATTTATTGACTATGAGAGAGCTTGTGGGATCTTTTATTGAGATGAACGATTTTGCAATATCTTGTGGATCATGAAATAAATTTTATATCTTGAAATACATTCATTGTTAGCATTATAAATAGAGCCTTAAAAGGAAGGGTTTGGCATCTCATGACTAGAAGCAAATATAGACAAAGGGGGCGATAGACAGATAGTTAATAGATTTGCCAACTAAATGAGAAGGGAGGAGTTTTTAAATGCTTGTAGGAGGAAGGACATCTGCTTCTTCAAGAGGAAGAAGGAACTGCTAACTAAAAGAAGAAAATTTCATCCATATCAAGGAGAAGCTTTTGTTTGGACTCCTACAATAGAGAAGAGATGAGAATAATAATAATGTCTTGATGCTGACAACTAGATAAAAAAAGCCACAAGAGGAGAACACCAGGACAAGTAGAACATTTCTCGATTCAAAACTTAGAATGCCAACATCAAACAAACTTTGAAACAAACAAACGAAAACTAAATTAAAAATAAAAACAACTACCCTCAGAACAACCGACTAACGGTCACCTCACATGCAATCGAAATAGTAGGCAATATAAAAGATGTGCTTAAGGGCAACCAAGGGTCCACCACAACTACTTGGGCCAACGTCCACCAAAACACCTCCGACAAATGCTACCAAACCGGCCAACCAACAGTCCAACACCTCCAATAGCTCAAGAAGAAAAATACAAGTGGAGTGGAACTTGCGGAGAGAAGAAATGAATAAGAAGCCCAAGACAAAATTGTAGAGATGAGAAGAGAGTTGGAACAAGCTCGCAAGCTTTCCAAAGAAGAAACCGGCAGGTTTTTAGAGAACTTAGCTCAACAATCAATAACCTTTTCAAGCACCAAAACATCTCATATATATAGGAGAAAAGGGGCAGCCAAACAGCCCAAAATACTTCCAACCAAACCAATCAAGAAGGAAAAACAGAAGGCCAAAAGGCTGTCCAGGAGCAGCACCTGAAGGGCCACAAAGGGGACAGGAACGGGCAGCCACAGGGAACCGGAACAGGCAGCCAGGGGAGAAGAACCAGCCACGGGACAGGAGCTAGGAGGAGGAAACCGAAGGGCCATAGAGAGGGGAAATGAACAAAATCCACTCCACTTAATGAGCTAAAAGGGAGGTGAACCACCCATAGTAATACAACAACAACAAGCCTTTATCCCACTACGTGGGGTCGGCTACATGAATCATTTTTCTCCATTGTGTCCTATTAAAAGTCAAATTCTCGTTTAAATCTAATAAAGAAAGGTCATTCCTAATATTTTCTAACCAAGTCTTTTTAGGTCTACCCCTACCTTTCTTAACATAAGTCAAATCTAATACCTCTACTCTCCTAACCGGGTCATTGCAAGGCCGCCGTTTTATGTGATCAAACCATCTAAGGCGACTTTCTCTAATCTTATCTTCTACTGGAGCTACTCCAACCTTTTCACGTATATGCTCATTTCGTATCCTATCTCTAAGGGTAAAGCCACTCATCCACCTGAGCATCCTCATCTCTGCACACTTAACTTAGTATTATGCTTCTCTTTTAAAGGCCAACATTCGGCACCATAAAGCATTGCAGGCCTCACTACCATCTTATAGAATTTTCCCTTAAGTTTGAGGGGTACATTTCTATCACATAACAAGCCCGATGCATTCCTCCAAAGCAGCTCCCAAAAGAGAATTTGACTGAGCAGCCAAGCTCCCAAACCGAGGACCCACCAGCAGCCCAAGAGCCAAGGCACCAAGATAACTAGCACACCCAAAGATTACCAAGCCCAAGCACAACCTACTCATGATCATTGGTTGCCTTCCATCATAGGGCAGCATAAAAAAATCAAAAATAACTATAGAATTCAAATTACAATAAAAACAAAAACAAAAACTGATATTTGCATGCATCACGTCTTCATCTCTAACAATTGTCTCCACGGTAGATGATTATATTCTCTATAAATCATAGAGAAGAGAAGATTGCAATGCTTTATGGCACATAATGTTGGCCATTAAAAGAGAAGCATAATATTAAGTTAAGAGATGAGGATGCTCAAGTGGATGAGTAGATTTACTCTTAGAGACAGGATACGAAATGAACATATACGTGAAAAGATTGAAGTAGCTCCCGTGACAGATCAGATTAGAGAGAGTTTCCTTGGATGGTTTGGTCACATAAAACAGCGACCTTCCGATTACCCCACTAGATGTATTAGATTTAAACTATGTTAAGAAAGGTAGAGCTAGACCTAAAAATACTTTATTAGAAAATATTAGAAATGACCTTTCTTTATTAGATCTAAATGAGAATTTGACTCTTAACCAGACACAATGGAGAAAAATGATTTATATAGCCAGCCCCATGTAGTGGGATAAATGCTTGATGTTGTTATTGTTGTAAATCATTAACATAAATAAAGTGGCATCTCTTTTCTTATGATGCAGTCAAGAATTTACGTATGGTGTATTTTTATTTTTTCGTGTTATTGGACGCTATGTATTTTATTTTTGTATAGTCATATAATGGAAAACAACTAATGATCATGCTGGGTTCGATGCTCTAAGGTTGGTTCATACCATTGTCCTTTCATTTGAGTTTGATCTTGTTTCCTTCCTCTTTGATGGATGGTTGGGTCTTTAGTTATGCGCTATTTTTTCCCTTATTGGGCTTGGCCCATTTTCCCCTTTTAGCTGTTCGGATTTCCCCTTTGCTGATTTGGCAGCTTGGGATTCTACCCACTCCCTTTTTGGCTATTTGGTTTTCCCTCTTGCTGATTCATGTGCTTGATGTTTCGGCTTCTCCTTTATAGTTGATTTGTATTGTTTTTATTGGTTAAATTGATGGCTCATTTAATTGAACAATTAAATGCTCTTTTCCCCTCCTTTCTCTATATAAAGTGGTTGTAGCTCTATTATAAAAAGGAGTTCTTGGAGAAGAAAAATTCAACAGGAGGGTTCTTCGTGGCTTCCGAGCTAGTCTTTCTCCTATCCCTTAATATTTACTCTCGATCTTCTTTCTACTCCTCTCAACGGTTATCATTCCATCTATATCTTTCTTCTCTAAACATTGTGAGTTATGAGGATGGTTATTACTCTGTTCTATTGGTATTTTCCTGAGGAGTGCAGATTTGCGCTAGATCAAAATTTCAGTGGTGGATTATTGGTTCGATTTTTCCTTGGAGCATGTTTCCCTAGTTTTGTGCATTGCATGTGAGGTGACCAATCGTGGTTATTCTGAGGGTTGCTTTTGTTTATGTGTTTTGTATCTTTCTTTCCTACGTGATTTTTCTAAATAGTATCTAATATTTGTTTTCTACAAAGTCTCTCTCAGTTTGTATTTGTTTATGTGTTATTGAAAGGAAGTTTCTTGATTATGTGCCTAAGTGTTCTCCTAAAAGATTTGTGCACAGGTTGCATCATCTTATCTTCAACTTAGTATGAAAAAAAATTATCAATGTACCCCTCAATTGAAATTTTATGAAAAATTTTATCTATGCCGCCATGGGCATAGGTGGATCTCACCAAACCTCATAAACTTATAGGTTTTGTGTTTACGAATATTTTGTAGTATTCATTTGAATTTTTTTTAGGTTTTTTTACTATACAAACATTTTGGAATTTTATATGATTTGTTGCATGAGTCCTAAGCTTATCAAGATTTTATCCAATAGCAACCAACAAGTGATTATCGCTGGCACCAACAACACCACCATCATTAGCAGCCTTATTGCTCAATGATTTTGTTATCATAGCAAACGCAATCAGAATGACAAGGGGGGGGGGGAATTAGTGGTGTCAAAATTTGACCTAACCCGAACCCGAAGTTCGGTTCGGGTTGTAAGTTCTGACCCTTTTGAAAATTTGGGTCAGGTTTGGGTCAACCCAAAAATCCAAAATCAACCAGACTAATCAGGGCCACGCTCTTCCCACACGCATGTACCTTGTGCTCGCAGCCTAGCGCCAGCCCCTGCGCTTGCACCCAGGCCCACGCCCTCGCCTGCGCCAGTGCCAGTGCCAGTGCTAGCGCTCACACCCACATGGTCGCACCCTCGCTCATGCTCACACCCAAGCTCGGACAATTCGCACCTGCGCTTTCCTGCACGTGCTCCCTAGCTCGCGAGTCTCACCACCTTGCTGGCTCGCCCTTGCCTCGCCTCCTTGCCCCATGCCCTCAATCTCTGCGCTATCCCGCTCGCATTTTGTAGCCTCACAATTAGTGGGTTGGGCCAACTCAACCCAACCCGTGTTGGGTTTGGATCCATATATCTAACCAGTTTTACAATTCGGGTTGGGTTCAGGCTATGATACATCGACACCTCTGTTTAAAATTGCGCAACAAGAGGCGCGCCTCTGCGCAATTCTTTCTAAAAGCGTCTCGAGGTGCACGCAATTTGGACCCTGGTTGAGGCGTACGCCTCACCCTGTGTGAGGCGCGCCTCAATTGCGCAATTATGGGTGAGGCGTACGCCTCATCCAAATGGTCTCACCTACTTAAAATGAGCATTTTTTTCCTTATACCCCTATCGGCTACACGCATTTCGCGATTTTTACCTGCTCGCAAGCTCCAAGTCGCGAAACCAGAGCCTCCCGCACGGTCGCTACCCTTCCCGCCGGCGCCGCCTCTTCGGCGAACTCGAAGTGTCCTGCAGCCCTGTAGGAGAAGTCCACAAATAATTTTAGGTTTTTTTTTTTAGTTTTTGGTTAAATTTTTCAAGTGAAAGAAATTCTATGGTTTTTGATTTTTTGAATTATTTTGTGTGATTTTGGATTCTTTCAGTAGGGATCATGATTAGAGGCAAGGAAAAGGGGTCTTCGTCATTGGGGATGGACCCTTCTTGGAAATATAGTGTACAAGTTGACATAGGCGGCGGAGAGAAGAGCTATGTTTATTTGAAATGCAATTTTTGCGAAAAAGTGGTGAAGGGATGTGTTACCCACATGAAGGAACACTTATCATGCTCGCATAAAAACGTAGCACCAAGTGCAAGTGTCGGAAAAGGTGAAGGAGGAAATTATTGCTTATATGAAGAAAAGTACCACGACAAAACACTTGCAACATGAGCAATTTGATGATAAGGTTGAATATGGCGCTTATTTTGGGAGCGAGAGTGGAAAGGGCTCTTCCTCCACTATACATAAAGAAAGAAATCATTCGCCCTGCAACCACTAGGTATGTTCTTAAATTTGTACATTGCAAATCATTCCTACTGTATGTTCTTAGTTCTTACATTTGTGCACTGTGAATCTATAGGTTTGCCACATCCTATTTGACACTGCAGAGATTGATGGAGGCGATGCAACCTTTGGAAGCAATGTTTACATCAACTAAATGGCTTAACTCTGCTTGGGGGAAGAAAAGTGAGGGGAAGGAAATAAGAAAGATTATTCTGAATGATAAATTTTAGGCTATTGTGACCTATGCCATTTTGAGCACGAGACCCTTAGTGCAAGTACTACCCTTAGTGGATGAAGAGAAGAAACTAGCTATGAGTTTTATTTATAATGCTATGGATGAGGCCTAGGAGTTGATTGCACACAACTTGGGAGAAGAGGAGACAAGTTATAGGGAGATTTGGGATATCATTGATGCTCGGTGGGAGGTGCAGTTACACCGTCATCTACATGCAACGGCATATTATCTCAATCTTCAATTTCAATATTCAGAGAAGAAATCTTCAAATTCGGAGGTGAAGCTTGGTCTATATCATTGTATGGAAAGACTAATACCGGAGCAGGCAGATAGAGAGCTTGCAGATTTACAACTTGTTCTATTCCGGAATAAAGAGGGTTTTTTTTGTTTGAATGCAGTAAAAGCAATCATTTCCAAACGGTCTCCAGGTATAGTTATTTTGGTAAATGCAAGACACTTTATTCAGTTCTGATTATATTTTTTTTTAAAACAGTTGAATGGTAGATCTAATTTGATGATTCCACCCCTGAGTTACAAAGTTTTGTTGTAATAGTATTGGGTCTCACTTGTTCTTCTTCTGGGTGTGAGCGAAACTAGAGTACATATAGTCAAGTGCAAACAAAGAGAAGAAATCGGCTATCAACACTCAGAATGAACTCCCTCGTATATATTATGCACAACAAGAGGTTAAGAGAGAGGAGGTTGAGGAATACGGGATTGAAGGATGATGAGGACCCATTGGTGTGTGATGATATATCATCTGATAATGAGTGGTTCATAGATGATGAGACAGATTTGCCATTATCAGACTTACAGCTAGAAGATCTAAGTGTGGATGTCTTGAGGGGCGAAGCAGATCAAGTGGGCACATCCACTAGTACCACACCACACACATCCATTAGCTCTGCAGCACAATAATCAAGTAAAGGTATTTCACAACTTCTTATATGCTATTGCATTATATTTATGTCAAGTGAGCAATTAATATGAAAATGATCTTTTCTCTTATTGAACAGGGATGAGAAAAGTGAGTCATATTGAAGATGATGGTGATATGACATTCATAAATACAATTGGAGAAGAAGATTCCCTTGAAGACCCATTTAGTGATGGGATATGATTGCATTTTATTTGTTCTTTGTACTTTGGGAGTTCTGTTAAACTAATATTTTGTGATTTTGTACTTTGGGACATAATTTTATTGCATCTACTTTCTTACTTTTCACTATTTTCATATATCATTAAGATGTTTTTATTGTAAGATAGAATATTGCTATAATTTTTTTGTTAAAACCCTTAATTTTTCATTTTCGCAATTCTGTGTCCGTGAGGCTTACGCCTTAGACCGCCTCGAGGCTTAAATACGCAATTTTAAACCTTGACCGACACTTCTACTCAAAGAGGAATGCAGTGTCCGACACGCATCCAATATGACACTTGTCTGACACTCCCTTGACACGTGTCGGACACGCCGAAAATGTGTCTGATTAAAAAAATATTAAATAAAAATTGGACACGCGTGTCCGACACACATATCTTAAATATTTTATGAATTTTTTAAAAATATAATCTCTTGTATTTTTCGGGATGCCGGGATTTAAATTAAATTTATTATTTCCTATCCACAAAATCAAATTAACGTCCGCACTTAATACCCATTCATCGAATATTCTCATTTTCATTTCTCTTTGGCAGTGAAGGTATTTTCATCTCCTCTCTCGGTGACTCATAAACGACATCGACGCCTGACTCTCGACATCTTAATACTAATCATTTTAAGCACAAATTCTAGTTAAATGACTTGTTATTTTCAAATTATTTTTAAAATTATACTTATTTAATTTTTATACACTATTTTTAATAATTGGCGTGTCCCGTGTCCCGTGTCCGTGTCGTATCCGTGTCCGTGTCTGTGCATCATAGGGTTCAGGTCAGCTGAATTTGACCAATGTCAGTTTCGGATTTGAACCAAACCCTTCTTGAATACCTATTTTTACACCCCTAGGGGGGATATGATACCACAAATAATATGATGCTCCCTTGATAGGTTGGCATGAGTCTGCATAGGCTCTTATATTCTAAAAATTAAAGGTTTAGTGTGAAAACTCCTGGGTATGGTTATGTGCATCACTTATTGATATGATATCCTTTCCTAGTATGATTTACATAGTAGATCATGATATATCTTTTGGCAAGAAGTATCTCGAACGATCATCACCCTTGTCTTTAAGAGAATGGGCTACTGAAAGCTCATGTTGGACCAAACATAATGGCCACAAAACTATCTGATCAAAAGTTTAAGTACTAATATAACAATGCCAACAACATAATACCTCTTGTGCTCCAACGAACTCCCTCTTGGAAGTTGGAACAACAGGAATCATCACTTCCACTAAAATGGGAAACATTCTACATCAAACTGGTGTTAGGAAAAAAAAAAAGAACAGGAAAAAAACCACATGCCGTTATTATCGAAAACATAGGAACCAGGGAGGAGCCAAAACTGCATCATAACATTAAAGTTCAAACACTGATTCTTTTTTTTTTTTGTGTGTGGAGGGGGCCTTCACAAATTCTAAATTTAACACCCAATGGAGCATCAAACCAAAGACTTCGGCTATCTGAAGCTAACTATAAATAATAATCTTGTATTCTTTAACATTATCATTTCAAGTTAATGCTTAACCAATACTTCTTTTCCAGTCATTCATTTTAAGAGCTGCATCAGGTGTCGGTTTTAATTTAGACACCCGGTTCTAATAACTTCTGACCTTTCAGGAATACATTCAAGTAACTTTCAAACCATTTGAAGATTTCCTTCGTTCTTATTTTGGCTCGTTTGTTGGAAGTGGTTGATTGAAAAAAAAAAACAAGATTACAGACTACATTTCGTAAGAAGTTCTCAATCTTCGAGAGATTAAAACTTACATTGCTACTAGTTTATATTCCAGGAAGTTAAAAAGCTTTGGCTAGTTTACATGAATAAGTCTGGCGTATCACTTTACTGGGTCCAAACACCACTTCTGCAATTGAGTTATCATATTCTGATTCTATGCTTCTCCAAAACTAAAACTAATTCTTTGGGCGTAATTCATATTTTCAGTAAGAAAATGGAAACAAATTAGAAAGCATAAGAAATATTAAACTGACTTGTAGCACATTACTTCATAGGAATCTTAAAAAACTTTGTCTCCTACCTTTAATCCCAAAGAGCAATTTCCCTTCCCGAAGACCAATGTTATCCTTTACAGCCTTGATCAAGTTTTGCATTCCTATAAACTCTACCTTTTCAGGCGAATCTCCCTTTATCTATTCATAAATGAAATTGCAGGATTTGTTAGCTAATAAAAGTTTTGATTACATGAAGATTACTAAACATGTGTTATCAACAGTGCTTAATTCCAGATAAAATATACTGATGCCCAAACTTATAAAGAACTCCCATACCTCAGGTTCAAAAAATTTGATTCCCTGCATCAAAGTTGAGAAGTAATCATTCCATAAGATACTGAAAACGCACTTGTCTGCCACTTAAAGTTTGTAAAAAATCCTAGATGCAAAAAACTTACTTGGCTGTACTTCGACCTGTCAGGAGTATCACCCTCCTTGGGACCCACAATAACGGACACAGTGTTGATTACTTTCTTAACGCCGTTAAAGTACTCAGGAGATAGTGTATTCATCTTGGTAACGTCTCCAACAACCTAAAATTACAAATTAGTACAAAGCCTGAGAGCTTGCATGATGTCCTGCACCTTCCTGACTAATATGATTGTTAAGTCGAATTCTTTCTAAAAAATGAATAAGAGCCAATAACACTGGAAATAGCAACTTTATACTTAAATATTTGGTTTGATATGTTAACTAAGGCTTCGTTTGGGATGACTTTCTTATTGCTTTTTAAAACAACTTTCTAGTATAAAAAATTTATTTTTATGCTAAAAAGTTGCTTTAAGAAGCAGTAAAAAAGTCATCCCAAAAAAAGCCTAAGTAAATTTTGAAGTCCTTATTTAAAATAGTTTAATAAAAATTCCAATAAAAAGACAAGTTTCAATAAGGAAAACATTAATATCCATGTAAAAATAAGATCGTGCAACGGAATCACAGTTTAAATGCAAATAATTTCTCATTTTGCAGGCAGGTTTCACTGCAACAGTGATCTCTTCCTCTTCATTGTGGCATATGCCATCTTGGTGACACATCTCAACTGTAAACATGTAACTTCTATCTAGTAAGCAGCTCACCAGGTCCACATCTTGCCCTAGCATTCTTCTTCCTTTTTCTTCATTTCTAACCTGCAATAGCATAAGAACAAAATTTTAACTAAGTGTAAGATGACCCAAGTGATTTTCCCTAGCAGCAAAAATAATAACATACCAGAACACGGACGGGGATGCCTTTCTTCTGTAAGATGTTGACTACTCTTCGCCCAACACCACCAGTTGCTCCAGTTACTAAGACCACACCAGATGTTTTCATTTCCTTGGATGATTCTGGAGATGTTGCACTTGATAGTTTTTCAATCACATATGCAACAAACTTCAAAAGCAGATGTTCAGGATTATGTTTAGAGTAAAAAGGTCCAAATTGCAAGAGAAGTGCAAAATTAATGCTTAGAGTGTGAAAATTTCTATAGTTTTATAAATTAAGAAAGAAATTAATCAACTCGTAGAAGGTAGTAGGGAAAACCTTAAAAGGATTTGGAGGTCCATTGAAGAAATATAATGTTTTGAAAAATCTACCAAAATCCCAAGCTTGACGGCCAGACTCAGCAAATACAGTCCACTTGGAAGGTTTTGAAGATACAAAAGAGAGCGTCCTCTCGTGATAGATCTTGCCCTCTCTGTGTGTAATTTGAAAAAATTTCTTAGAACGAAAAGACAGCACTTTGGTTTGTAAAATATCAGAAGTTCCACAACTGTGTGATGAAGATTTCCCCTGCAACAAGACTTTAGCCCAATTAACCTTCCGTGATGAAGCTACTTAATATTTAAAAAAAAAAACACTGAAGCCCGAACACATGTGCATGCATATAGAAAAGTTTAAACAAAAGTTTGCTTTGCATTTAACTCCAAGTAAACAACAGCAACATCAAGCCTTTAACCCACTATGTAGTGTCCGCTACATGAATTATGTACTCCATTGTGTCATATTAAGAGTCAAAATCTCATTAAATCTAATAAAAAAGTCATTTATAATACTTTCTAACACAAACCAGATTTAATGCATCAATTCTTCTATTTGGGGCATCATAAGGCCGATATTTTATATGACCAAATCATCTAAGACGACTCTCTCAAATCTTATCGGACACAAGACCTACTACAACCTTTTCACGTATAAACTTGTTTTGCACTATGCCTCTAAGAGTAAAGCAACTCATCCACCAAGCATCTTCATCTTTGCAACTTAAACTTAATTTACCAAAGTAAAATATTTAAGAAAATAAAAGGTTTAATAACTTGTATTATAGAAATGATTTTGGCATGAACTCAATCAAATTAAGTAAAAACTTACTAAAAAGTAACTAGGATTACTTGAGAATTTTTAGCGATTAAAATTTTCAGGAATATATAGGTTTAATTGCAATTAATTTTTCATTTAGAAGGCAATAAATCATCAGAAAAAACAGTTAACAAGATTTGGAAATTAAAAGATACTTTGTTCTCATGATTTAATTTTGACATCAGGGACAATTTTGGAGATATATAGCAGTTGAACATAAATAGAATTTCATGAAGAAAGAACATGGTGCAGAAAAGTCTATGAAATCAATGGATAATCTCATTTGAATGTGCAATTTTATTTATCATGCTTTAGTAGAATCTACAAAAACCATTAATGAGAAAATATCATCACTATTACACTTTAGTCTTACCCCAAATTTTTATCACTATACCTCGAATCTGCTGTTAGTTTTAGATCACCTATTGTCGAAAACTAGGGGTGTCAATTTCGGATCACGGGTCGGGTTTGGGTCGAACGCGGAATTGACCCGACACTATTCAGGTCAACCTGAACCCGATCCATTTTTTAAAACGGGTCAATTTTCCAAACCCAAACCCGACCCGCTTCGGGTCCGGGTCAACCCGACAAGACCCGTTTCCTACTAAAAAAAAAGCTAATTTTTGGGTCAAAATGGGTCAATCTCTTTTTGGGTCAAAAACGGGTCAATCTCGGATTGTCAGGTTAAAATCAGCTTTTGGGTCAAAGGGTTAACCCGAAACCGACCCGATTTTTTAAACGGGTCGAAATATTGAACCCGAACCCAACCCATTTCGGGTTCGGGTTGACCCTAACCCGAAATATTGACACCCCTATCGAAAACTACAAAAGAATGAACGTTGAAGGAGAAAAGCTAGAAACAAACTGGTGTTGTTCAGAACTACACAAAATGATGCTTCAATGAAGGAGGTAGGTATTGGAAAGATTGGGGGATTGTGATTTAAGAATATAAATTATTAAATCCTAGTAAAGAACATGCCTACTCGGGGTTGACATATCCTAATTTCAACAAGGATTTCAATCAAGAAGTGTTGAAAGTTATTATTCACCCCTCTTATTCTAACAACAATATCCTAAAATTAATCTGGGTATCTAAAATCTGGAGAAAAAAAAAAGAAAGAAAGAAAAACTTACATTTATTTCCTGCTTTGAACCTATTCTAGGCTTCAAGTAGACAAACCTACAAACAGGTGGCAGAAGGTGTATTGTAGAAATTAGAGACTAATGTGAGAGATTCTATAAGGCAAAGAATCTACAGTTTGCTTTTCTTTCTAGAGATGTGTGAGAGTAGGCAGGCCTGATTGACAATCTCAGGGACATGATATGGTGGTCCAATCAAGTATGAACAAAACCACCTTCTTCTTAATAAGTTATTTCCTTTAAATTCTATTTTCTACTATGGCAATTGCTTACAATTTGCAAGGTTTGGTAACATAAACCGCATGAAATAAACATTCATTTAGCTAGTACTTTGGTGTATCAGACATCATATGGAAAAGATAACACGAGGCGACATGTCTGAGGTAATTAAAATCATAAACACATAAAACATAGTTCTTCAGCCAATGTCGGACACTTTTCAATCAACTATACCAAGCTCTTCAGCCTAAATTGTTACAGTACTTTTAATTGCATAAGCTGAGTATCCTTTAAATCACAGTTATGCCTGCATATAGAAAACTGATGCTTTTAGCTCTTTTTTTAGTGCTTTGTAAGGAAAACAGTTAATTACAATTGTTGGCAATATATCTGATACATCATACAAAAATTATCTTGATAAGGCACTAATCTCAAAGCAAAATCAAGTTGGAAACTTCCGAAATCAAAATCAGGAGTACAACAATATCCATGTACTAACACCGTCTCCCTGATTTCTAACATTCCAAGAGTAAATTTTTCATTAAATGCGAAAGATCATCTTCAGTAAACAGATAAGCAAAAGCATCCTACACACAATGGTTACATTTTAATTTCTTTGATTTCTTTCTCATTTTATGATAAGCTGCTATAAAATTCTGGGATTAATTAAGATGAAGAGGAAGGTTTAATTTCTACCTGAGGATTGAGAAGAGCGAAGGTAGACGGCCGAGCATAAAGACCCACTGGACTGCAGCAGCACTCCATTTTCTCGCTGCAGAAGCGAACAATATGGACCACAAAACCAATAAATAGATGATGCGGTTTCCTGCCCTGCGGAACACACGCAACTACCATGCTCGTCGTCCGATTTCGTGAATCTTAACAACTTGGAAACCAACAACAGTAGGAACCGTTTAGACATAAAAACTCATCCAGTACATCATATCCCTTGAACTCCATCGCGTCGTATTCCCTCCGCGTTCCGGACCTCCGGTTCTCTCCGACGAAGAAAGCTGCAACAGGATCACCTTATAGCTCTGCATATCTTCCGAAACCTTAATCTTACAACGGATCCTCTGCTCTCTCCGAAGCCCTTCCAATACAGTGCCCGGTCTTATCGACATCATCATTGCATGCCCGGCCACGCTCGGGTTCTACTGATGGAGCAAAGTTCGGGATCAAATGGCGAATGAGCTCCGTTTCTCCCTCAAAAGAAGGAGAGATTGAAGCCCCCATGCGCCGGATCGTTTCTTACGGCCGTCTCAATACGCCGAACCGCAACCACCGGTCCACCGCACGTTCTACTGCAGCGGGACATTCCGTTCTTGCAATACATCATCGATAAACTAGTTCGCTGCGGCGAGATCGATGAGTATGGCAATTGCTTACAATTTGCAAGGTTTGGTATCATAAACCGCATGAAATAAACATTCATTTAGCTAGTACTTCGGTGTATCAGACATCATATGGAAAAGATAACACGAGGCGACATGTCTGAGGTAATGAAAATCATAAACACATAAAACATAGTTCTTCAGCAAATGTTGGACACTTTTCAATCAACTATACCAAGCTCTTCAGCCTAAATTGTTAGAGTACTTTTAATTGCATAAGCTGAGTATCCTTTAAATCACAGTTATGCCTTCATATAGAAAACTGATGCTTTTAGCTCTTTTTTTAGTGCTTTGTAAGGAAAACAGTTAATTAAAATTGCTGGCAATATATCCATGTATGGTGCAGCCATGTTTACTAACACCGTCTCCCTGATTTCTAACATTCCAAGAGTAAATTTTTCATTCAATGCGAAAGATCATCTTCAGTAAACAGACAAGCAAAATCATCCTACAAACAATGGTTACATTTTATTTTCTTTGATTTCTTTCTCATTTTATGATAAGCTGCTATAAAATTCTAGGATTAATTAAGATGAAGAGGAAGGTTTCATTTCTACCTGAGGATTGAGAAGAGCGAAGGTAGACGGCCGAGCTTGAAGACCCACCGGACAGTAGCAGCACTCCATTTTTTTGCTGCAGAAGCGAACAATATGGACCACAAAACCAATAAATAGATGATGCGGTTTCCTGCCCTGCGGAACACACGCAACTACCATGCTCGTCGTCCGATTTCGTGAATCTTAACAACTTGGAAACCAACAACAGTAGGAACCGCTTAAACATAAAAACTCATCCAGTACATCATATCGCTTCAACTCCATCGCGTCGTATTCCCTCCGCGTTCCGGACCTCCGGTTCTCTCCGACGAAGAAAGCTGCAACAGGATCACCTTATAGCTCTGCATATCTTCCGAAACCTTAATCTTACAACGGATCCTCTGTTCTCTCCGAAGCCCTTCTAAAACAGTGCCCGGTCTTATCGACATCATCATTGCATGCTCTGTTTCTCCCTCAAAAGAAGGAGAGATTGAAGCCCCCATGCGCCGGATCGTTTCTTACGGCCGTTTCAATACGCCGAACCGCAACCACCGGTCCACCGCACGTTCTACTGCAGCGGGACATTCCGTTCTTGCAATACATCATCGATAAACTAGTTCGCTGCGGCGAGATCGATGAGATCAAAACTATGTTATTCACTCCAGCATGCGAACTGTTCGACAAAATGCGGAGGGAAGGAATCCAGCCGTGAGTCATCACTTACGTTGCCCTGAAAGAAGAATTGCTGTCTGCAGCTATACATAAAACATATAAAAAACGAAACTGTACGTATACACATTGCTCATAAACGCGCTCTGCAAGGAGAACGAACTCGATCTGCTATTGGATTGAGGGATGAAATACCGTTCAATCCGTAGGGATGAGATATCGATCACGACTTCATCCGTGCTCTCTTCGTGAAGAGATTATTACGTGCCGTAATTAAAGTTCGGATGCCAAACACAACTAATAGATTTTGGGTTTTTAATTTTATGTATATTATGTGTTTGAGTTTGTCTTAATTAAGATAAAAATTTAAAAATATATAAATTTGTGAGTCATTAAGATTCCGCTCGTAATAATTTCTCCTCTTCAAGGCTGAGAGAATGAGAAGTTGTTGTAAGTGTTGGTGAAGATAAAAGAGATGGGGCGCGACCACCGACCAGATCATGGCGGTATCTACAATAATTACAACTTCGAGGCGGAGTTTTTTTTTTTTTTTTTCTCCAGCATGCGAACTGTTCGACAAAATGCGGAGGGAAGGAATCCAGCCGTGAGTCATCACTTACGTTGCCCTGAAAGAAGAATTGCAGTCTGCAGCTATACATAAAACATATAAAAAACGAAACTGTACGTATACACATTGCTCATAAACGCGCTCTGCAAGGAGAACGAACTCGATCTGCTATTGGATTGAGGGATGAAATACCGTTCAATCCGTAGGGATGAGATATCGATCACGACTTCATCCGTGCTCTCTTCGTGAAGAGATTATTACGTGCCGTAATTAAAGTTCGGATGCCAAACACAACTACTAGATTTTGGGTTTTTAATTTTATGTATACGATATATGTTTGAGTTTGTCTTAATTAACATAAATGTTTAAAAATATATATATTTGTGAGTCATTCATATTCCGCTCGTAAAAATTTCTCCTCTTCAAGGCTGAGAGAATGAGAAGTTGTTGTAAGTGTTGGTGAAGATAAAAGAGATGGGGCGAGACAACCGACCAGATCATGGCGGCATCTACAATAATTACAGCTTCGAGGTGGAGTTTTTTTTGTATAGAGAGAACTCCTCAATCAATATCGTAGGAACCAGGAGACCATGCTATAAGGCGGAGTCTGATTTGCTAAGGGAATGAAAAAGATGTGTCACATTGGTTTGGGCATGCGAAGTCCGGATGTAGCTCTATGTCAAATAAAATCTTGAGATCGGTTCAGCCTCCACATCCTTTTGAGTATGTCATCTCCTTGAAGAATGCAACATCCTCCTCCAAACCAGTCATCATATTTATCGACTGTTTCTCGTATTCTCTTTCTCAATAGATTAAAAAAATTTATTGAGCTAAACTCCTAAATATCGAAGAGATTTTGTAGATCTTTTCCTTAAAAATGAACGCTAATTTTAAATCCTAAGTTTGAACAGGATGGTGAAGGCCTTTTTCAAAATGTCAAGACTACAGGTCGGGTCATGGGCTAGCAAGAAAAAAATAAAATAAAAGTAGATATTAAAAATTCATGTGTCATGATTTTCTTGAAGTTTGGATGCAGAGCTACATCTAGACTTGATACATAATAATTTCTCTTATGTCTCGAAGGATATAATGATAATCAAGGAAGGTGTAAATTAAATATTAAGTAATCATTTAAATTAGCGACCTAAAATTTCACTAATATTTATTCATAACAAAATTAAATAGAATTTCACTATTTAAATTTTTAATAACTCATCTAAGAAATAATTTATTAACGAAACAATTGAATGAATTTTAATTTTAATGATTTTATAATAATATATCTAAGCATGAGCTTAAAAAAAATGTTTTAGATGCATCTCACTTTGATTTGTTCATCGGGAACTTGATCTATCAACTAAAAGATATTGAATTCGAGTCTTACAAATATAATAATATATAAATATAACATATGGGACATAAATACAATAGTAATTAAAGAGATAAAGGAGTACATTCATACTGATAAAACTGAATTTTGAAGCTCCTTTATTCCTCCCTAAGATCAAACCAAACCAACCATCACTACCAAAAAACCGCCACAATTCTGCATATTTGCAGCGGCTATAACCGCTGCTAAAATATGCATCCCGTAAATAGCTTCCCCACCGGTCTTCGAACCTCTGCGGAATGTCGTTGCAGTGCATTGCAAACACAGCGGTTATGTAGCGGTTCTACGACTGCTGCAAGGAAAATAGTGGGGGGTATAACCGCCGGGAAAGGTGAAAAATTATGCTGCGAAAATTCTATTTTTTGGTAGTGCATTCATTACCATTTCAATTTACAAGTCATTCATTTATAAATTAGGTATGGATTCATATGTAGAAAAAGATGGATCTTATTCTACAGATAAATCTTTATGAAATATATGCAGAAATATATATAGAACCTCAGAGGCATCAAGTGCTGTGCTTGGGCTGAAATTGTTGACCTTTTGGGTCTCTTTTCCATGAGTTTCTCCTGTTTTCTTCCTATTTAGTCAATTTCAGCTCCTCATGTTTTTCTATTATTTTCTGTGTTGGGATTTTCTCTGGATTCTATGTAAGCATCGTACCCACATGCAGTGCATGGCCACATTCTTTTTTTCCACTTGCTGTTTTTTTGAAAAAATTGCTTTTTTTTAATTCTTAAAGAAATGGTAGCTGTAATGAGCATGAAATTCCCAAATCTCCTCTCATTTCTTTCCTTCCATATGAAGTATATTGAGCAACAAGCTATAAGAAACTTAAAACTTTTTGTACCAATCGCTGTGATTCTGATCAATAATCCAGCTCAGCAATTGCAGAATAAACGGTCTGAGAAGCAGGGCAGAGGTGCCCGAAATAAGGCTTACTAAAACATCATAAGAGCAGTTGCATTTAAAAAATAAGTGAGTAGTGTTTTCACTGTGAGAATACAAAAGGGACAGTAGAGATCAATCTGAATATTCCTTTGAAGCAAGGCCTCTGCGGTTTTGAGACCGCCAACAAGAGAAAGCCAAGCAAAAGATGAAAACCTCGAAATATGTTTTTTTATGATAAATCTTATTGTGCAACTAACAAATGGGAGAATCTTCATAATACTTCAATAGAAACTTAGCAAAAGTTCCCTCAGAAGGGTCTTCCCGAAGTAAAGAGATGGACGTGTGTTCATAAATAGGAATGACATTTATAACATTTGCAACAGATTGAGAAATAGATTGAGGTAAAGTCCAAAAATTTCCAACAATTAAATCTTTCATCATGGCATTTTATCATAGAGTTGAAGTAAATAACTACCATCTTGAAAAGAAGCAAGAGTAGAATTATCACACCAGTGATCCCAATGAAGAAAAATAATAGAGGAAGGGTTAACCTTTAACATGAAGGAGGTCCTAGCCATAACAACAGTAGAGCAAATATCCTTCCAAAATCTTGTGGCAAAAGGCGGGGAGTAATATCTCAAAATGAACAAAGAGGAAAGGGGAGAAGTGCAGTAATACATTCTGCAGATAACCAAGCAATTAAAAGCAAATTATAGAGCAGAAAGTGATGGCAAACCTAGTTCACCATAGGTTTAAGGCTTACAAACTTTATCCCAAGAAATCATTCTCATTTTTTTGACAGCCGATATGTCCCAAAAAAAAAAATCTGGAAGAAAGCTTCTTGATGGATTTAATAACAATTTTGGGTAGAATGGAGCCCTATTCCAATAAGCAATAGTGTTCTGAATAGTGAATTTTCAGATATTGTAATCATTCAGCAAAGGAGAGTATATTAGCTTTCCAATCGTTCAGTTTATTGGTAATGTAATCCATCAAAGGCAAAAAATTAGCCACTACTTGCCTTTTAAAAGATAAAGGGATGCCCAAATAGGAGAAGTGAGTGCTATGATTAGGAATTGATAAAGCATGGAAAATAGCCTGTTGGTTAGTGATACTCTTAGGAATCATAACAAAGGTTTTCTCAAAATTAACATAGACTTTCATAAAATAGATGCGGATACTATTAGTAGAATTCTAGTTGGATGGTTGAACTTGAGGAATGCATTGGGCTTGTTGTGTGATAGAAAAGTCCTCCTCAAACTTAAGGTAAAATTCTATAAGATGGCGGTGAGACCTGCAATGCTTTATGGTGCAAAATATTGGCCATTAAAAGAGAAGAATAATATTAAGTTAAAACAAACACATAAAACGGTTGCCTTCCGATCACCCGGTTATGAGAGTAAATGATATTTCTTTCTTAGATTTAAACGAGATTTAAGGCTGCATATTTTCTAATAATTGATTTCACAATAATGTAGGAAACATTTACTTTAACATTCAAATGACTATTCAAGAAGAGAGATATTGGATGTATAACAGATTGTTGCCAGTAAATGAACACCGCAATTTGTTTCCTACATACTCGGTTTATATCGGCAGTTAATAGACTGCCAGAAAACCCCCAGTATTTTTTAGAACGTGCAAAAAATTTATATTAACTGCTGGAAAAAACCGCCTGTAATTGACAAATTTCCTATAATGTCTCTCTCTCTCCCATTTATTTTTTATCAACATGCTCCACTATCCCCTCTCTCTCTCTCTCTCTCTCTCTCTCTCTCTCTCTCTCCATGCCGTGTGAGATTATTTTAAATACTTTTTATTTATTTTCCACTTTATCTTTAGAAGTTCAATATTAATTTTCTTAACGATTTTTATTAAAATATTTTAAAATTATTTTTAACATGTTATTTTTTTCTCTCCATCTTCACATTACTAATATTTTTTCAATTAAAAATAAATTAAAATTCCAATTTCTTTTATTATTTAAAAATTCTAAATTCTAGTTTATAGAAGATTTATCTAATTAAAGCCAACAAATTATATTACAGAATGATTATAATATTTAAATTTAAATCAAGTGATTTAAAATATGCTTATTATCATTTTTCTTATATTTTAATATACTTTCATATTAATATGATGCCAGTTTGTTTATACATTTATTGTTCGCTATAAAATATTTTTTAGTTATATTTCATTTAAATTAGATATGAAAATATATGGTAGAAGAATAGTTGAAATAAATGAGCATGATAATATATAAACTTTTTAGATGAGCATGACAGTACATTTTTTTCATTATTATAAAATTTATCTTCTTATAATTTATAACCATATATAATAAACAAAAAAAAAATTCATAATGCCAATTTCAAGTTCAAATGAAAAAACTTGAGGGTACTTTTTAAAATCAGAAATTTATGATCCCACAAATAAAAAATCCTGTCTCCTTATATTGCCAACTTACATTATATAAAACTTGATAAAATGATCTCTAAATGATTTTCTATAAAACAAAAAACCCAAAGGATCGTGCTGAGGGAGACGATTATGAGGAAGAAGAGAAAGCGCTTTAATTGTCACTAGGGGTGTCAATTCGGGTCAACGGGTCAGGTTCGGGTCAAATCCGGAATTGACCCGACACTATTCGGGTCAACCCGAACCCGAACCCGACCTGATTTGGGTCCAGGTCAACCCGACCCAACACGAATGACCTGGGGTTGACCCAAAATTGCTAGTTAATTTTTGGGGTCAAAAATTGGGTCAATCTTCGATTTTCGGGTCAAAACGGGTCAATCTCGAATTTTCGGGTCAAATATGAGTTTTCGTGTCACTTTTGGGTCAATTTTGGATTGCTAGGTCAACCCGAATCCAACCCGCTTTTTAAAACAGATTGATTTGTTGAACCCGAACCCGACTCGTTAACCCGAATTTTTCCGGGTCGAGTTCGGTTCGTGTCAAAAATTGACACCCCTATTTGCCACCATCTCCAAATCCAATAGAAATTATGTTGCCGAAAAAATTGGGTCAATCATCGATTTTCGGGTCAAAAACGGGTCAATCTCGAATTTTCAGGTCAAATATGAGTTTTCGAGTCACTTTTGGGTCAATTTTGGATTGCTAGGTCAACCCGAATCCAACCCGCTTTTTAAAACAGATTGATTTGTTGAACCCGAACCCGACTCGTTAACCCGAATTTTTCCGGGTCGAGTTCGGTTCGTGTCAAAAATTGACACCCCTATTTGCCACCATCTCCAAATCCAATAGAAATTATGTTGCCGACAATGAGAGGTTGTGTTACCTTACTCAGTTAAAGAAGGAGCTATACGAGCAAGGAAATAAATAAGCAAAGAGTTTTTTTTTTCTTTTTCCTTTTGGAAAAAGTAAGGCCGAAGTCTGGGCGTGTAAGTGAGTCAAACCAACTCGTGAGCTAATTCCCACATAGCTCGATAAACATTAGCCGAGCTCGATGTACTAACGAGCCAAACTTGAGCTAGCCCCAACTCGACTCATAAGTTCGTGAGCCTACTCGTTTAAAAATATTAATATAAAATATACTTAAAATATATTAGAATTTAAGATTTTAAAAATAAATTATTAAAAATTATTTGACAATTTGTTATATTATTCTTTATTATTTTGCTTATAAATTCTCTTTTTTTTATCATTTTATTGCATAATCATTTTATCTCTTTCCTAATAAACGAGTTGGCTCAAACCTGTTCATTAAAGCTCGAGCTCGAACTCGATTAATCAACCCAGCTCAAACTTAGGCAGGCGTGATCAGTCAAAAAGCAGCCACGGTAGTCCGAATGACCGACTCCAAAGAGTCAACTCTGGTTGCCAAGGAGGTCGTCACATGTTGCCAAAAACCAGCTGGAGAAATTATTCCGCATTGTCCAGAGCGAGCAAAATTCCATAGGTTAAGATGATAATTTATTATTATTATTTAACTTCTTTCCATGCTAACAAATAATAATTTAATCTTTTATATCTAAAGATAATGTGATAAAATATAAATTTAGAATATTATTGAGAGGAAGAGCGACGCCGGACGAAGGAGTTGTCCGGCGTCACTCTTTTAGGAAAGAACGTGAGATGGATAAGACACGAGCTGCAAGAATCACAACTCAAAACAATACCAAGAACACGCTTCTTTAAAGGGTAACACCACCTGATCTATTCAGGATACATATTCCAAAAACAGAGCAAAAGAAATAATTCTTATTATCTTCAAAAATCTATGCTCTATTACAAATAATAGTTGTTTATATATACAAATGTTGACTACTTACAAGACTACAAACTCAATAAAAAAAAAAAACCTAACCACCTCTAAAAACCATACTAATTACTCGGTGTCAATGAGAGGTCATAATTGATGTAGCGTGGTGTTGACAGTTGTTTCTTCCCGATTTTTGTCTTCCTTCTTTATCTTTCTTTTCTTTTGTTGGTGTTTTATAATAGAATGAATCAAAGACTAATATGTTTTCTTTAAATTGATGTATTTTTATAGTGCTATTTTTGACTCACTTAGTTATTGTATTATTTTTAATTATCTTAACGCGTAAGCCCTTTGTGTGGGTTTTATCAAAAAAAAAAATGGTGTCAATGAGGAAAAATTATTGCGTCCTCCCACCTGACGTAGATATACGTCCTCCCACAGCTAAAAAATTCGGTTTTTGCTCGGTATTGCTAGCTATTATTTGGTAATAACGAGGAATATCATCATGTGAAGACCAATACCGAGTTATACCGAGCAATACCGAGTTTTTTCAAGGAAAAACTAGGTATTTTTTTGTATTGCTCGGTATTGCTCTTCACACAATGATATTCCTCGTTATTATTTGGTATTGCTCGGTATTTGCTTGGTATTTCTTATTTTATAGCGCGATTTTAGCGGTGGGATGACGTATCTCTACGTCAGGCGGGAGGACGCAATAATTTTTCGTCAATGAGAGGTCATAATGGCGGCCTACAATGAATTAATAAATATTATTTTACTAGAAAAGTTCATGACAGAGTGAACTACTTGAAACAGTACCTGCGAGATGGTCCAGTATAGTTTTAATAAAATGTTATTGAATATTATGACATTTTATTATGACATATTCATAAACATAAGAGCATCACATATGCTATTTTTCAGGATTACTAATAAAAGATTAACAATTGATAATTGTTATAATAAAATTCGTGTGTAAATTTGTCTTAATTGACCTAACTATCTCAAAAAAAAAAAAAAAGATGCGCACAAAAATATACAGTAATAGAAGTAATTTTATGAGAAACAAGCGCAATAGATACAACCCAATAATATATAAATAGAACATATGGGACATAAATACAATAGTAATTAAAGAGATAAAGGAGTGCATTTATCTTGGTAACACTGAATTTTTAAGCTCCTTTACTCATCCCTAAAATCAGACAAACCATTACTTACCATTACAAGTCATGATTATGAGACATGTTTTGATGCAATGCAATAATCACTAATGATGTAGTGGATCGCCGGAAGATGCGACCTGCAAGAAGGATTTGAGTTTTCCCAATCCAGGGAAGAAGAAGAAGAAGCTTTCCAAAGCTTTAACAAAGGGATAATATCATTCAATGGCTTCCCTATTACAAAACTTTCTATTTATAAAGCAAAAGGAGCATTCTAGAAGGAAATAACAACAAAATGGATAAAGTACTCCTAAGGACTATTCTAGCTTAAAATGCACCGCATCATTCTCCCCTAGCATAAAAAGGCTCGACTCCGTCGAGACGCATTATTGAAAAAGAGGTTGTTGTCGAAGGTAGATTCTCGGGTCGAAGATTTTGTTCTTATCATTTGTTGTAGCTGCTTGTAATAAACTATCATTTCTGAATAATACAATGTTAGATAGTGATTCCCCGTTCATTCCTGTCCGAAAATCATAAAGGAATCTGAATGGATTTGAAGCGGAGACGGGAGTTCTTTGTTTGATAATTGATTAACTTGTTGCACCGTTTATGGTGAATGTCTCCAGGTTTGATCCACCATCTAAATGCCAAGGATCCATGACACCACCCACCAAGAAACTCTTGCCAAAAGGAAGATCCAGTTTTGTCTAAAGCTCTCTGGCCAACCCATTTGTTACATTCTCAGCATAGGTTTCAAGGTAGGGCCACAATTCAAAGCACGATATCCATTTCTGAATAATCCCATTCTCGATTTGGACGGGAACTCGAAGAATCTGGCAGCAAACTGTATGCTCGGTACACATAACCTTCTCAAGGTGATGACCACAATTAGTTCCAATTGCAACTGGCAGTAATTTTTTTTCAATGATATCAAGTTCCTGATGCTTTACTCGAAGAAGTAATTCGTTCTCCAATGCTCGAAATCGATCCAAGAAACAGGCAATTGGGCCACCAGTGTCAGGATAACCCAAAACATTAGCGACGTGGCCATGAGGGAATAGGATAACAATACTGAACTTCCCGTAGTCATTACATCGAGCAATTTGCGAGCATGGCGTGGGATCAACATTTTCAGCAGAATTTAAACATGGGATTTCCAGAATCGTTACCTCTATGTCGGCCAACGCCGTCGGGTTCGTCGGAACTGTGTCATTGCTGCCGACGATGGAGGCTTGGTCGCCCTTTTGTGCGTAAGAGGGCGGCATGAGAGAGCGAAGCAGAGCAAGGTACTCGTTCAATTTCTTCGGCCGGCTGCGTTCAACGGTGCGATCACTTCGCAGCACCGGTCCTGCTCTACAGACTAGTTGTAAATGTACTTCGCAGCACCGAATGTCGACAGAGTTCAACGGTGCGATCCAAGTGTGAGTTCTCCGGCTGGTCACTTCGCAGCACCGATCCACGTTTGAGTTCAACGATGCGATCACTTCGACAGAGTCGGTCTGGTCAGGCGGAAGTGGAGGAGGTTTGGAACATGGATCCAAATGTCGACAGAGTTCTCCGGCTCCTTACCAGCGTCTCGCTGGGGGTTTTCCGGCTGGGGCTCTGATTGCAGAATGTCGACAGAGTCGGAAGTTCGCCGGCTAGGATTCTGGTTGCAGGAAGAGCGAGTCTCGATGTGTTCGAATGCCTGATCGTCTCGGACGATTTCTGCGTGAGGTTTGAACACGGGACGGGGTCGATCAGAGACAAAATAGATCATGTGGCTCGGTGTATAGGCGAACTGGGCTGAGCGGCGGATGCGAGAGCAGGTGATGGGATCTGGAGTGTGGCCTGGACAGACGCGTGAGATGATTTAGGGTCGGGGCTGAAGTCACGCTCGCGTCGCGTCGGTGAATCTGCGACTGGGGTTGCGGGAGCCTGGTCGCCGGTTGGGGTTGCGGGAGCCTGGTCGGTTGCTGTTGGCATCTCTAGATCGGCGGCTATTGGGGCAGCTAGAGTCTAGTCGGCGGAGGCTTGGTCGGCTGCTGCCGGCATCACCAGATCGGCGGCTGTTCGTCGGATTTGGACTTGGTCAGAGACTGGATTGTCTTCCTGCTGGTTTTGGGCATATCCCACTCCCATAGATGTTTCTATTTGATCGGGATCGATCTGGATCGGATCAAGATTGAAGTTCCGTTTGCTAGGCGACGTAATCTGTGGAGGCGGAGGATTTCTCCATCGCAATAGAAGCTCGAGCAGTGGGTATTCCGGCGGTGGATCACGCCATTTGAGTGGAAGCTCGAGCGAGGGGTAGTCATCAATGACGGTGGAAGAATGGCGGGGTTGATAGCGTTTGCGAGGAGCGGACAAGGATAGCGAAGAAGAAGAATGTCTCGGTATGGTTGCGGACGACATCCTCATCCTCCTTATTGATCGAAGGGTTTCGCGAATCCGATCAAGGTTTCTATCTACCTGATCGAGCGACTTCTTCGATTGAGCTTGATAGAAGTCGATCCGGCTTCGAGCAATCGTCGATAGCCCCACCTTCCTTGGCGTCGACGTCGTCGGACGCGCCAATCCTTTGTTTTTGCCGGCTTCGATCGTCGTCGACAGCCGACCTTCTGCATACATCGATCTTCGCAAGCTCCAGGCTCTGAACAACTGATGTAGTGGATCGTCCGGCAGATGCACCTGCAATAAAGGATTTTGGGTTTCCCATCAGGGAAGAAGAAAGAAGAGCTTTCCAAAGCTTTAAAACACAGGATAATATACATTAATGGCTTCCTATTACAAAACTGCTATCTTATAAAGCAAAAGGAGCATTCTAGAAGGAAATAACAACAAAATGGATACAAAGTACTCTAAGGACTATTCTAGCTTAAAATGCACCGCATCCACCTCAATCTGTTCGGAAACAAAGCTATTATCTGGGTCCTGAAGATCCGGAGTTATTTATCTCACTAGAAATTGCTAATGTAATATGATCATTGCAATTCAGTGTAGCAGAGGTGAAGAAGTTGTAGTCAAGATCAGTCTGCATGCTCAAGTTTCCCTCTAAAACTTAAAAACTGTTTGACATAGATGGTCTTTTTTACAGCTTTGGTTCCTGCAAACACCACATTGCAAGCCTCATATCTCAACAGTTTTCCTTCTCCATGCAACTGTATACTTATTTCGTTTCTAATCAACCATGTCTAGAGGCCGATCATCTTGTCATTTCCTCCCTGCAAAAGAGAAATCAAGCGTGCGGCCATCTTCAGCTGAGAATGATCGAAATTCTTCCTTCCACCAAAATTTCCAATGAACCACATTCGAAGCTGAAAACACATCAACTTTTTCGGTGATTGCAGATGTAAACCATTCAGGGCTAAAATACATTCGTTCCTTCAATTCTTGTCATTTAATTCACGTTGATCACGATCAATTCAGCTTTGCAAGGCAAAGTCCGCAAACCTTTGCGTTGAAATTTTTATCGAGAGGGATGTTCTGAGGCTTGATGTCTTAAATGAGCAATTCTGTGCATGCACTCTTCGTGGAGTATGAGAGGCCTTTGCTATGTCATGATGATTTACCTTTTGTTTGGCCAATAAGAAACTGTGTCAGGAGTTTTCTTGCAAAGATCCATTTGGTCCTAAAAGGACCTCATTTTCCATGAACTCGAAAACAAATAAGTCTATGTGATTTTTCTGCACAAAATCATTAGCTCACAACATTGATGTGATGACGGCTGCCGATTTTGTTTCCGCTTCTGCCAAGAATTCTGTCCTCTCCTTCCAATAATATCTATCTCCTTTCCACCTCTTTTACAGCAACCTTAGTTCGTCGGTCAAGCTTCCCTCGACACGACCAAATGCTCCACGTCCAGATATGGACAAAGGTTTCAGTAGCAATTTTCAATTCTCGAAAGAAAATTTTGGAAACTAGGTAAGTTTAAAAAAATTGCTCATCTGCTCTTCACTCCTTTTTTCTTTTTACAGGCTTTGCGGCAAAAACAAAAACAAGAAATTAAAGAAAACAAAAACAATTAGAAAACAAAAACAAAGGGACGAACGGTTCTTAAATGAGAAAATCCAATGAGATGGCGATGAGCATGGCGAGGGAGTGAGTTGCGACGATGAAGAGGAAGAGCAGGAATAAGAGGAAGCCGCTTGCCCGTCAATCTCTAATCCTCAGAAATTCTGTTGCGGAGAATGTTAGGCTATGTTTTCCTTACCTCAGTAATGGTAGAAACTTATATGTCAAGGAACTAACAAAGAGAAAAGTTCTAAGTCTTTTTTGTTTTTTTGGGAAAAGTAAGGCTGACGCCACAAACTAAGTGAAAAAAATTAGTTCACATGCATGTGGCTCTCAATGGTTTTGATCATTCCTCTTCTCATCGGTGTAGGCTTATTTTGCTCAACCGTGTAATCGTGGTGTCCTTTTAGTTATGTATCTGTTTGGTCGTTCCTCTTGCCATGTTCATTGTGAACAGGCGGTGTCAATTTCGGTCACGGTCGGCGTTGGGGTTGAATTTCGGACTGACTCTGGTTCAATGGGTGACCTAACCCGACCGGGTAAGACAAATGGGTTCGGAATCCGAATCCGGACCCGACCCGGCGGTGCCGGGTTGACCGGACCCGGCCCGGTTTGGGTTCTGCGGCGTAAATACGGCGGCAGGCGACGGAGGGGGCGGAGGCGACCAGTGCGGATGCGAGCGGCGCGGGCTGCTGGCGGGCAGCTCGGCGCGTGCGCCGGGCAGGCAGCGGGCTGCGTGAGGGGGGCAAGGCAGCGGGCGGCGTGAGCGGGGCAGGCAGCGGGCGCGTCGCGGGGCAGGAAGCGGGCCGGCGGGTTAACAGTGGCGGGCAAGCTCTGGCGCGGGGCAGGCGGGCAGGCAGCGGGCGCGTGCCGAGGGGCAAGCGGGCGGGCAGCACGGGCGGGCAGCGAGCAGCGCGGGATTTGATTTTTTTTTGAAATTAACCGGGTTGGAGGGGTTGACCGGCAACCCGACGGGTACCCGAACCCAACCCGTTTGAAATCGGGTCGGGTTTCAACCCGAATTTTTCGGGTCGGGTTCACTCTGAATTTTCCGGTCGATTTTCATGTCGTGTCAAATATTGACATCCTAATTGGTGAATGGCTTTGGTTGACACTTCCACATTAGTTTTAGATGTTTTTTACAATTGGTATTAAAAACCATGATATTGGATTCAATGAGCATTAAGGATGGCATTGGGGAAATCTGATTTGCCTAAGTGTTTTGTTGGTTTGAAGAACAAATTTCGAAGCATGTTTAGTTCAATTAGGATTTTTTGTAGGCAACTCATTGTGACATTTAAATAGCTTTATTGAAATAATTTTTTTTATTGGCTTTCTAAAAATTATTTGAACTAAAATGTTGTTTTAAAAATAGTAAAACAGGCTGCCCCGCGTGCTTCTCGGGCACGCGCGCCGTGCGCTGCCACACCCGCGCTCCTCACCGTCGCTGCCGCTCTATGTAATATCTAATCATATGCTATATTATCTCCACATTTAGTCTCAATCCTATATAAGGATTAAAATTTACCTTTTGGACAACACTATAGTTGAATATACTATCTTTTCATTATTTCATAGAGAATAATTAATTCTACAGTTCTTAAACTTATTCATTCACTTATTTTTTATTCTCTTAATCTCTTGTTTATGTTATTTATTAATTTAGTTTGTCATCCAATTATATTTGAATCTAAATCATTTTAAATTGCACGCACTTTAATGATATGATCATTATTAAATTCCCACCGAACGGATTAATATTATCTTCGATGCCGGGTCAAATCCCGTGTAGAAAGAAACGAATATCCTGCCTGCCGACGTGGAACGGAGCCGACACCCCAAATGGTCTTCCTTGACGGCGTCAGGTGGGACCCCAAATGCCGGCTCCACGTCATTTTATATGCGACCAAGTCAGACTAAATTGTCTTTGCGCCTTGTTTTGGTGTTTTCTGTTCTTTAGTACCAAAAATTCTAAACTTCCACGTGGGGCTTTAATTGGATATACCGGTGGGTGCAGGCGCATGAGGTGTGGAGTGGGGTTGATTTTGTCATTTTCCTGCTACTTGTCTTTTTGTGCATTTGTTTGGCATTCCTATTGGAAGAGGAAGTCCTGTTGACCCCGTTACGTCGCAAGGCAGTATTATCTTTTTTTTTTTTGAACATATATTTTATTTATAACTTTTATGCTAAACATTATCTGAAAATTTTAATTTATATTATCCTTATCCAGCCTATGGATTTATTTTTTTTTGAAATGTTTTGTTTCCCGCAAAGAAAGTGGGAATAATTTTTTGTTTATTTGGAATTCTTTATTTAAATTCCATTTGTTTATGTTTTTAATTTAACATTTAATTTGAAGTGATTCTAATATATCAGAATCATATGTAACTTAATGCTGATGTTTATTTGCGTCTCCACTGACGTAGAGCTAAATCAGGTGCCTTGATATGTCGCCAGGTGCACTTACTTTTGACCGACGGCCGACCGACCCGCCCGGTGTAAGGACACGGGAGTTTGCGTATCTCGATATTATTACTAGGTAATTGTCGTTTTTAAACTCGACAAAGAACCTGAAAATACTATTATGTGAAGATCAATACTGAGCTATACGAGAAATACCAAGCACATACAGTTCCTTTTAGGTATTACTCGGTATTGGTCTTCATAGAGCAATACGGAGCAAAACCCGAGTAATACCTAGCAAACCGAGAATACCGAGCAATACGCGAACATAGTAATGTCCGGATTCGGTCCGAGTCGGGTCGTCGCCGCGCGTAAAAAGTAAGTGCACGTGGAGACTATCATAAGCTACTGATGTAGCTCTACATCCCGGTGGGAGGACAAATAATTTTCCATGGCTGGAGACTAATCACCAACCCGGCCCTACTAAGTATCACTGCACATCATATGATCACGCCATTGACAGCCCCCCCCCCCCCCCCCCCTCCGCCCATCCCACAACACTCTCGCTGTCATCATTCCATCGTTGGTAGGCCACCATGCCACTAGCACAGCCAACCAATGTCGACCACCGCGCACTTTTTTTTTGTATTTTATTTTTACATTTCTTTATTAAATCAACAAAAGTGATCTCAATGTATTCCTTTTTTAATTATTCAACATTTCAAATTACATGTGTTCTTTTTGAAGCATAAAATTTAAATGAGTAAATGTACTTTTAAAAGATAATTTTTTTATTTGGGATTGTTTATTTTTTTCTTGTTATTTTTAAAATTTCTTCTTCAAATTTTTTAATAATTAAAAAATAAAAAAGATCGGTGAAACTTTTTTTTGAACATATTATTTTCTCATTATTTTTTTAGCATGAAGCAATCGAAATTTAATAATATAAATAACTATTGACATGTGGATTAATATGTGTTTTTGTGGGGAATTGTATTAGATGGTTTGTAAGACTTAAGTAATGTGTAATATCCTAAAATATGAAGGAGGTTAATAGAAGATTTAATGTTATTTTGCTCCAATGGAGAATCTTCATGAGAGTTGTTCTACTAGAGAACTTATTCTGTGTGGTCACGTATCGAGATAAAAGACGAATAGCATGTGCATGTCAACGGCACAACACACAGGTCCATACAATAAAAAAAATATGACGTGACACGTTCCTAATTCGTCTCTGACGGTGTTTGGTATCAACAGGTGACACACAGAATAATTTATCGTTCTCTTACGTGGCTATTCTTTCGATTCACTTTTACGTTTGTTAATGAATATTTAATATAGCCAATGAGTCTTTATTAAATTTTCTTTAAAATAATTAAAATGCTATTTATTTTGACTAAAATATTAAATCAATATATCAAAAGATTTATTGCAGCTAAATTCAGAGCTTTGAAATAATATTTAAACCTTCTTAAACCTCTATATTTTGACTCTTGTTTTAATTTGGCACAACAAATTTAAGTTTCGTTTTGGAAAATATTCTTAATTAAAAATAATTTTTTAATACAAAAATTTTTTAGATAAAAAAGTTTTTTGCATTAAAAAATTTATTTTGAAAATACAGATTTTGTCCAAATAATGATTGAATGTTTGATTTATCCAGAAGACCACCAACATTTGATGTAAATAAAAATTGAGACTGTAATTAATTACTTATCATGTATTATTTCAATTGTTGATTATTGGTTTTGATTAGTACTTAATTATTTCCTTCTCCTCAATTAAAATATAAATTTATGAATAAAAGGTTGGAATAAACAAATATTTTTTTTAAATTGTGGAAGGACGTGGTTGTGCTAGTGCATACTCAATCATTTTATTTTGAATGAATTGACTTCTTTCATTATATATTTTATGAAAAAATTGTTGAAATATTTAAGGTTAGAATTTAAATATATTTAATTTTTACGGTATTATATTTTTTAATGAATATATTAAATTATTTATGTAATTTCATCAATATATTTAAACTATTAAATAATTTGATTTAATTATTTAAATCATGTGAAAATTATTTTTTGCTTGAGCCACAAATTTTCAATCATATTTAGATTGAAACTTTGAAATTAGATTCAAATTTTCTGACTTTAATTTTACAAACTTATGATTAAACTAATGTTCGACAAGAACAAATCACGATACTAAAAGTGGTACACTTTTGAATCTGAAAGAGCCCAAATCATAGTCAAGTTGAACATTTTGAAAGCCGTACCCTTAATTTAACGCGAGAAATAATATTAAATTTTGTATTAACGATAGAAATCTAGCTAATCATTTAACAAGGTTAGACCCTATGATATTTTCTTTCAACCAGTAATCTAGGCTTCTCTTCCTTATTTGCATTCTTCTCCTTATTATGTGTGCTGGATTTTTATGTAGCTAATAGAGACTTAACTTTAAATTTTCTTAGGGTACAAATATTTTGCGCATTTTCATTTTAATTCATTTTTTAGGTAATCGT
>NW_021490803.1:159556-164606 GCF_001605985.2 Dendrobium catenatum | reverse complement strand
AAGTGTGTGTGTGTGTAGGGTTGCTTAGCATTAGTCTCTTTGACAATTACAAGAAGACTCAAGAAGTAAAAAATTACAGACTGACTCAACCCTAAACCTATGCACTTTTGAACTGGCTTTGTCGGTTCGTCCGATCTTCGATTCCTGAAAAGTTAGAAGCAACAAGCAGTCCAAGAGAAATAGTGTTTGTCAATCATCAAAACATAAGCCATGAAAATAGATTTGCAACAGGTTAGGGTGTCGACAGTGTAGGTTAGGTTGGCTAGGAATTCAAATAAGAGTTTTGAATTATACGGGAAGGCTAGGGTAAGGAGGAATTAGAAAGTGGTGGATGCGAAGAGGTTCATTAACTCAAAGTTTAAAGTAGTTTGATTCAGCATCCGAGAGGGTGTAATTTTGTAGGCCTTATATTTGCGATAGGCCTCTTCATTTTTAGAGGTCAGAAAATGATTGTTGGGACGGCGAGAGGAAGACGAGCTTCCAATGATGAGACGACAGTGCTTGCTAGAGCTTGACATTTCGTGAAGGCAGGTTATACTAAGTGAAGTGAAGGATGAATAAGTGAAAAAAGCTTCAGATGTAGCCAGTTTATAGAATTTTGGACATATCGTATAGTATAATCTGGGATCGTACAGTATGATGGGGTAATAATATTGTCTGACCGATCCATTCAAAATGGTTGTCAACTCATACAGTACAATGCATATCGTACAGTACGATCAAAAGGATTTTAATTATCCCAAGGGTCATCGGTATTACCTTTGACAAAAGTGTCGTACAGTACAAATAGGTGTTCGTACAGTACGAAAGGGAAATTATATCATACCAACCACCTTTAAGTCGTCCTCATCTGTTTCCCTGATGTGGATCATACAGTACGAAAATGAGGTATCGTTCAATATGATGTGCCATAAATGTCATACCAAATAGATTAAAGTCATCCCAATCCGTTGCTGATGTGGCTCGTACACTACGAAGAGGAGGTATCGTACAATACGATGTGCAATAATGTCGTAACGAACGGATTGAATGACCATATACCTGTATCATATAATACAATGGTCATCATACAGTACGATCAACATAGATGATATTTAAGTCTGGGTTGTGATTTGTGTAGTTTTGATAAATCATACATTACGATAATAGATCGTATCATATGATAAAGAAAATGTCAATTTTTGATTTTTATATAGTGAGTGTATGACGATCAGAACAGCCTTAGAAGATTTTTTTTTTTTTTTTGCTTTTTTATTTTTTTTAATTATGCATTAATATCTATGACACCAAGTCTTGTCCTCAAAGTGCTAAAGGTGTTATAGGCTAGTGGTTTAGTGAAGATGTCTGCCAATGGATCTTCTGTAGCTATATGATGTAATTCTAAATCTCTTTTATCAACATGATCTCTTATGAAATGGTGTTTAATGTCTGTGTTTTGTTCGAGAGTGTTGGATTGGATTTTTAGAGATGCAGATTGCACTTGTGTTGTCGCACATGATTGAGATGGTTCATACAAGTCATCCAAGATAAAGAAGTTATTATTTCAACCATAGTACTTTTGTAACATAACTTCCTACTGTAATATATTCTTCCTCAGTCATAGAAAGGGCTATCGAATTTTGCTTCCTATTGGACCAAGAAACTAAAGAATGTCCTATGAATTGGCAGGTACCAGAGGAGCTTTTTTCTATCTACCCATGTAATTATATATCTCCTTTAGCAACATGATCTCTTATGAAATGGTGTCTAATATCTATGTGTTTTGTTCGAGAGTGTTGGATTGGATTTTTAGAGATGTAGATTACACTTGTGATGTCGCACATGATTGAGATGGTTCCTGCAGGTAATATAAGATCATGAAGTTGTTGTTTCAACCATAGTGCTTGTGTAACACAACTTTCTACTGCAATATATTCTGCCTTAGCCATGGAAAGGGCTACTAAATTTTGCTTCCTACTGGACCATGAAACTAAAGAATGCCCTATGAATTGGCAGGTACCACAGGTGCTTTTTCTATCTATCCTACATCCTGCAAAATAAGAATCTGAGTACCCTAAGATTTCAAAGGAACTGTTGTGCCTAGGATATCAAATTCCTAAGTTCAGGGTGCCTAGTAGATATCTAAGGATTCTCTTAAATGCAGTTAAGTGAGACTCTTTAGGATCAGCTTGAAAATAGGCACAAAGGTACACACTAAACATTATATCTGATCTACTAGTAGTCAGGTAGAGGAGAGATCCAATCATTCCTCTATATTTTTTCTGATCTATTGATTTTCTATTTGAGTCTTTGTCTAGTTGAATTGTAGAGCTCATTGGAGTGTTCATGGGCTTAGCATTATCCATTTCATATTTTTTTAGAACATCCTTAATGTATTTTGTTTGGCTAAGAAATATTTTATCATCCATTTATTTTATACTAAATCCAAGAAAGTAATTAAGCACTCCCATCATGCTCATTTCAATGTCATTACTAATTATTTTTAAAAATTCATCACATAAAGTTTTATCTGAAGATCCAAATAGAATATCATCCACATAAATCTGAATAATAAGAATTTCATCTTTAACCTTTTGTATAAAGAGTGTAGTGTCCACACTACCCTTTACAAATTCTCTATCCAGTAAGAATGAGCTAAGTCTTTCGTACCAGGCTCCAGGTGCTTGCTTTAACCCATATAGTGCCTTTTTTAATTTGAATACATGGTTTAGAAATTTTGAACTTTCAAATCTGGGGGGTTGCTCAACATAAACATCCCTCTTGATTACCTCGTTCAAAAAAGCAATCTTTATGTCTATTTGATATAGTTTAAAACTTTTAAAGCAAGCAAAAGCTAAGAGCACTCTTATGTTTTCTAGTCTAGCTACTTGGGTAAAGGTTTCTTCAAAGTTGTTCCCTCAATTTGTTTGTACCCCTTAGCTACTAGTCTAGCTTTATTTCTTATTATGGTTCCTGAGTCATTCACCTTATTTTTAAAGACCCATTTTGTTCCAACTACACTCTATTCTTTAGGTCTCCTGACTAACTCCCAAACATCATTCCTGATGAATTGGTTCAATTCTTCTTGCATTACAAGGATTTAGAATTCATCTCCTAAAGCTTGATCTATACTTGTGGGTTCTATCATAGACATAAATGCTGAATGACTAACCTCTTTCCTAAGTCTGTGTCTAGTTCTCACACTTTCTGATGGGTCTGCTAAAATTAATTCTTTAGGATGACTAGAAGAGGCAAATCTCCTATTTTCTAGGCAAATCTTCTTGAGGTTATAACCTTTCTCCTATGGTTATAGTTTCTACTCCTTTAATTTCCTCTATTTCATCTTCTTCAATTTTAGATTCAGAGGGCTTATTTGATTCATCAAATGCTACATGGGTGGACTCTTCTACTACTAGAGTTCTCTTATTAAAGATTCTATAGGCCTTACCTACAGATGAATAACCTATAAAGACACCCTCATCAGACTTGGGATCAAATTTTCCTAAGGGAAGTTTACCGTTGATTAAGATAAAACACTTGTAAAAGGAGTTCATAAGGAGTTTTATTCAGCTTCGATCTAATGTTCACCTATTTAATATGTAAAATGCCGTGTTAACTTCTTTTTCCCAAAAATATCTAGGAAGGGTGTACTCTGCTAACAATGCCCTAGTAGCTTCTACCAAAGTTCTATTCTTCCTTTATACTATTCCATTTTGTTGGGGTGTTCTAGGGGCTGAGAAATTATGCTCTATTCCTATCTCTTAATAGAATGATTCAAACTTTTTATTTTAAAACTCTCCACCATGATCACTATGGATTGTTGAGATTTCACATCCTAATTTTCGTTGAATCTAAGTGGAGAATATCTTAAATTCTTCAAATGACTCATTCTTATGTGCTAGGAATCTTACCCAAGTGAATCTAGTGAAGTTGTCTACAATCACAAATCTATAATTTTTTCCACCTATGCTAGTTGTGCTAACGGGTTCAAATAAGTCCATGTGAAGGATTTCTAATGGCCTAGAGGTAATCACATCTTTGATTAAATGAAAGGATAATTTAATTTGTTTTCTTAATTGACAGGCATCACATAGATGGTCCTTAGTGAAGTCTAACTTAGGTACGCCTCTAACTAGGTTTTTATGAGTGATGTTTCTAAGAGTTTTCATACTAGTATGGCATAGTCTCCTATGCAATAGCCACGAGCATCTAATATTATTTTTAAGCAAGATGAATTTAAATTTTCAATGCAATCAAGATCTAACATGTAAACATTATTCATTCATTTTCCTTCATAAACAAGATTGTTATTTAAACTAATCAGACATTTATCAGAAAGAAAATTTATGTCAAAACTTTTATTACATAATTGACTAGTGCTTAGTAAGTTATGCTTAAACCACCAACTAATAAAATATTTTCAATTAAAAAATTCTTAGCATTACCAATAATACCTGAGCCCACCACTTTTTTGGTGGTGTTGTCTACCAATGTTACTTTGCCTTTGATCCTAGTCTCAAGTAAAATGAACTTCTTCATATCTCCAGTCATATGTCACAAGCAGCCATTATCAAGGTACCACATGCTCTCACTAGGTATTTTGTGAGAGCACGCCTACAATTCCTAAAAGTGCTCAGATAACACTAGAAAGTGCTCTGATACCACTTGAAAGTTTGTTCGGGATGTTAGGCCCTCTTGAACTTAATCCCAAGCTAATTAAAGAGAGAGGTAAATTGGAAAACTTTAAAACCAAAACACAATCCAAATCACCACAATCAAAGTGCGAAAATTAAAATGTGGAAGCAGTAAAAAGAAAGAACACACCGGATTTATAGTGGTTCGGTCAAACCTCAACCTACGTCCACTCCTTGGAGGCACCCCCCAAGTATTGCACTAAACTAGTGTCTCTCCTTTAGCCCCCACGGCTAGGCGGAGAAGCCCTTACAAAATCACTTCCACCTTCCCCGATGCGACGGAGTCGCCGGGTCCTTTGACACCAAAGAGATCTTCTTCTTTGGTGAACTTACCTCGAGACAAGCCTTGAATCCGATGGTACTAAGGTGCGAGTTCG
>NW_021490803.1:131335-156346 GCF_001605985.2 Dendrobium catenatum | reverse complement strand
TAGGTGGAGAAGCCCTTACAAAATCACTTCCACCTTCCCCGGTGCGGCGGAGTCGCCGGGTCCTTTGACACTAAAGAGACTTCTTCTTTGGTGAACTTACCTCGAGACAAGCCTTGAATCCGATGGTACTAAGGTGCGAGTTCGCCGGAGCAACCGTGTGGAACCCCCTCCACACTCCCTTGAGTCCCCCCTCACAGGATCTTCTCCCTCTCTCAAACTCCACCCTTTCCTCTCTCCCTTTCAAGCTTTCTCTTCAAGTTTCCCCCACAAGAACGAAGCTACAATGGCTGCCAAAGACACCTACAAAGTGCCTTGCCATAGCTTAAATAGAGGCTCTCAAAACGAGCTCATTAATGCAAGTTGCCGCCATTATCGTCCTGGCCGATATCCAAATCGTCCTGGCCGATTAGCAAAAATATGAGGAAAATCATCCTGAATATCGCCCTAAAATGAAGCTGGATGATGTCTAATCGTCCCGGCCGATCTTGCGATCGGCCTGGATGAAATCCCCATTGATTGCTTTCTAAAACTGCCTGAGTAATTTTGGAAAAATTGACATGGATCGACCAGGCCGATATTTTATAGTCCAGGCCAATATCCAAAAATAAGATTTTCCTAAGTAGATATGGCGGCAAATTCTTGCTGAATTGAGTCGATCGTCCTGGCCGATACAAAATCTTCCAGGACGATGTGTTTTGCAAAAAGATGGCTGCTTTAAAGAGGATGCTCTAATTAGGATTTCTACTTTTGTCAAATCGTCCCGGACGATGTTACCAAAAATAGAAAACTTTTAGGGCACAATAGAAAATCTTCCAAGATACAAATCATAAGATGCCACACCAAATACAATAGACTCGAGAAAAGAAAAAGATTACAAACTGACACAGGCCTAGTCTACCCAATCTTGAGCTTGTTCCAGATTGCAGTCTGATAGTGTGGACCTGAAACGTTAGTAGAAAGTAGTCATAGAGAAAAAGAATGTTTGCTATCATCAAAATTATAAGCCATAGATCCGCAACAATTCCATTCAAGGGTTAGATTTGGGAACCCAAGTGAGTTTGGGTTCCTCCTTATGCTTGCATGAATGAGATGTATGCATGATATTCTATGATGGATGCAATTTAGGTCTCCATACTAGGTGTGTCCTATGGTGAATCATGCATGTGCAAGCTATGTGACCTAGCATGCCACAAGAGAAGCACCTAACACCGAGAAATATGTTCACTAACCTATGTGGGTTGTCATGCCTCTTCCTAAAGTTATGTGATGCATGCAGTACTGAGGGTTTAATAGATTGGGCTAATGTGGGTGATGTCTTCTCTTTTTTTAGTTCCTTGATTTTTTCTTTAAATGTGTTATTTTGATATGTCAATCCTTCAACTTCCCATTTCAACAGATGCTCATGTGATCTAACTCCAAAGAAAGTTTATCTAGTCTATCAAAATCTTTTTTTAGTTCAATATACGTTGTTTACAAGGATTCATGTGGTTCTATTAATTTAATATGCTTCTTATTTACTGCATCATACTCATCAAGAAAGGGCACATGATATTTATCTAAATCTGAATTTTCTTTAACTATATTAGCATGCTTAGTTTGTAAAGTACTAAAATCAATATTAAGACAAGCATGCATCCTTTTCAACTTCCTATATGAGTCATCGATTTTCTCAGAAATAAGAAACAAATTTTCATATGAAAGTTGACATACCTCATCTTGATCCGCTATTAGACACAAATTTGTTACATCATCCTCTGGTTCTTCTTCTAACAATTCCGAGGCAGAGTCGACTCAAAATGTTTTTTGTGTCTTCATCTTCCCCTTCTTATATTTAGCTTTGTCCTCGCCTTTTTCCTTAGCTGGTTGACTCTTTAAGTTGGGGCAATCTGCTCGGAGGTGATCTAGTTTACTGCACTCAAAACAAATTATATCATATGAAACTTTACAAGTTCTCGGGCTTTTACCTTTATTCCAGTTGTTCTGATGATGCTTTTATTTTCTTTTCAAAAAGTTCTTGAACTCTCGGGTCATCAAGGCAATGTCATATTCTTCTTTTGCTACAGAACTTTCACTTTCTGAGTTGTTTACTTTCAATGCCACTGTCTGCTTCTTCTTCTTCTCACCTACATCACTTTGCCTTTAACTCACTCCTTTCTCGTATGCAATGAGTGACCCAAGCAAATTATCAATAGAATAAATGTTTAGATCTTTAGATTCAGTAATGATAGTAATTTTAGCATCATAAGAACTAGGTAAGTATCTAAAAAGCTTGTTAACTTTTTTAGAATTTGAAATTTCTTTACTTAATGCATACAAGGATGTCATGATTTGGGTGAACCTAGTGTACATGTCAGATATTGTTTCGCTAGGTTTCATATGAAAGAGTTCATAATCGTGCAATAGAATGTTAAGTCTAGACTGTTTAACTTCACTAGTTCATTCATACGTGATGCACAGTCTATCCCAAATCTCCTTACCAATAGCACAGGTAGAAACTCTCATGTAGTCCTCAGATTTTAAAGCACAAAAGAAACAGTTTAAGCACTTCTCATTTAATTGAGACAAATCCCTATCCTTATTACTCCATTCATTAAAAGGTACTTGAGTTTTTACTCCATTCATAAGTTTAAACGGTGCAACGTAACCATCATTGACCAACATCCACATACGATAGTCTATAGACTATAAAAAAGTAAAAATTCTAATTTTTCAGAAATCAAATGGGATATTTTCAAAAAGAGGTGGACGGGTTTTTGAATAATCCTTCATGGTATTATGATTACAAAAATGAGACATGGTCAATTTTTAAGGTTTTCTAAAACACTATTTTTGAAACCTCGCTCTGATACCAATTGAAATTATGGATGCGCTAAGAGGGGGTGAATTGGAAAAAATTGCTGCAATAAAAAATCCTAAATAGGAATTCTAATATTTTTTATGTTTTTAAAATCTAAATAGGAAAATTTAAATAATGTGGAAATTGAGTGCTTGATGCACAATTTGTAACAAAAAATTTCACTATGATTTTCACCAAGTAATTATAATGAAAATAAAGTGCAAGCAAAAATAAAAAGCAGTAAAGGAAAAATCACACCAAAGATTTTATAGTGGTTCGGTCACTTGACCTATGTCCACTCCCCAGATTCCTCCACTCTAAGAATTTCACTACTAAACAATAGTTCTCCTTTTGCCCTCGGCAAGGCGGAGAAGTGCTTACAAACCTCAATTTCATCAACCTGGCGTGGCGGAGTGCCAATTGCTTTGTCACCCTCCAAACGATGGCAGCGTACCTTCTCATTTTTCTCCCTCGTAGAGAAGGAAGAGTACCTTAGAGGACATGGATGTAAAAGAGTCTCACCCTTAGAGAGCCTCCCACAAGATCTTCTCGGGCCATAGGAGGAGCAAAGTGCAGTAAGCTTGGAGCAATCGTGTGATCTCCCTCACCCTCCTTCTCCCTCACCAATCCCACCTTCTCCTTCCTCTCTCAAACCCAAAAGTCTTCTCAAGAGCTCTCTCCGAAGGAATCCCTCTCTAATTACGTTCCTCTCTCTCAATCACATACCAAAAAAAAGAAGTTTTGATACTTAAAACGGGCTCCAAAACCCTTAAAATTTTCAAATTAGATGTTATTATCATATAGTATGATCCAATATCGTACAATATGATTAGTACAAAATGGCCTTCATCCTGGTACGAAGGTATACAAACAGGCCAAAAATTTTGAATACAATCATATTGTACGATATAAACTCATACCATGTGATATGTGAAATCCTTTTATTCGTACAGGACGAGTTCCCGGATGACAAAAACTTGTCTCTATACATCATATGGTACGACCTACTTCATATAGTATGATTAGTCAAAATTAAAGGATCATCCAGTACGAAGTATGGGACGATCAAAAATAGCCTCATTTGATCGTATAGTATGAACAATATCGTACAGTATGATAACCAATCAGAAATTAATCCTCTAATCATGAGCTTAATTTAAGTAAGTATTCAAAATAAATAGCATAGTATGAATTGCATTATACAGTATGAACGGTTATTAAAATTACTTAAATTAAATTGGTGGTTAGGTTTTTTATTATTAATACATCATATAGTATGATATCCATTATACAGTACGACATGTTCACCGATAGCCATTTCATCCAGATCAGATTGTACAGTACGATATCAACTCATATAGTACGATCAACACAGAAAAAAATCTACATTTTTAAAACCCTCTCCCCCTGTGTGTGTGCATGGTTGCTCAGTCTTACCTGCAATTTGTGGCCAAACTCAAGAAAAGAAAAAAAAAAGAAAAATTATAATGTTATAAACTCACACACTACTCTACCAAATCTTGAGTCTTCTTGTTATCCTGAGTAACTTATGATCTCCCTAAAATGTTAGTACTTATAGACAAGAGCAAAAAATTAAAAGATTTTAATGAATAGTAATTCTAACGACATTATTTATCATCATCAAAATCTTGTACTAGGGGTCATGGATTGCAACACTTCTTTTCATGAAGGATAAATCTTTTCTTTCCTTTGGATTGGATCTAGACTCTAACCTCTGTGTGGAGCATATTTCTTCCCAGATGATCATCCTGACTTGATCCTCAACGTGGAATAAGTTTTCTTCCCATGTGATCATTTAGACTTGATCCTCTGTGTGGAGAACGTTTCCTCTATAAAGGATCATCCAGACTAGATCCTCTATGTGGAGTAAGTTTCCTGCCCATGTGATCATCCATACTTAATCCTCTGTGTGGAGCAAGTTTTCTCCCCACATGATATTCTATACTCGATCATCTATGTGGATCAAGTTTCCTCCCCACTTGATCTTCCTAACTTGATCATCTATGTGGAGCATGTTTCGTCCCCTTAGGATCATCCAAACCTGGTCCTTTATAATGATAAAGTTTTCTCCCCACATGATCATCCAGACATAATCTTCTATGGGGAGCAGATTTCCTCCCCACATAATCATCCAGACTTGAATATCTATAGGGAAAAACTTTCCTCCCCACATGATCATCTAGACTTGATCCTCTATGTGGAGCAAGCACCTTCCCTACATGACCATCAACTAGTGATAGAGAATGCCATAGGTGGCACCATCCTAGTTTTAATCCATATCAGGTCCACTATATAGAGTAAGCTTCCTCCCCATATGACCATCAACTAGAGATGGAGAATTCCCTCTGTGGAACTATCCTAATTTCAATCCAGTCTGATCCTCTATGATGAGTAGTCTTCCTCCCCACCTACGCCTCTGCCTTTCTCTTCCATTATGTTAGATGTTGCCTTTTCTTAGGATTAGAATCACTACTGGTGTACAATGCCCTTTATGGCACCACCCTAATACCAACTGAACATTGATTCCATATGGTGTACTCTTTCCTCTCGTTAGAATCAAAATCCTAGGTTCTATCATTCCATGCGGTTACTGCCAATATGTATAGTAGAATTTGTTCTAATATATATTAGGTGTTTATTTATTTACCTCATTTCTATATAAGGCTATAAGGACCTATCTAGATTCCTACCTACTGACAAGAGGATTGAAAAGTGCACACTGGTCAATAATACAGGTCCCAATTCAATTTGAATTCAGTCTCTACTAGAAGTTCAGTCCACTTTTGAATTCTATTTCTAATTAAATTTACAACTCCAAACCCCAATCCAACCCTCAATCAACCTTTAAACCCCATCCAATAAATCTCAATCATTCATTTAAGTGTGATGGATATGGGTAATTTAAAATCAACCATTCAAACCTAAAATCAAATCAAAACCCACAATCACATGTCAAAATTTTAGGCTTAAGGACCTAGGTCTTAAAACCATTTATAGCTAATTTTTTAGTCTTCTCAAAATCTAGTTAAATAACTTCTGATTCATGATATATCTATTGCATGTTGACCAAACATATCCTTAGAGATAACTCTCCAAATTTGAGCTCAATCTGACACTATTAACACCAAAAACTAAATTGATTTCTAATGGCTTCGATTCCTTTAAATATTTACAGCCTATGTCACTGGACCCTCCACTTTGCTGAACTTTAGTATGACATGTTGACTAGAAAATATTCCTTACGACCTTCTCCAAGATTTTTGACACTACCCATGAACTTTAGTATGACATGTTGACTAGAAAATTTGATTTTTAGACCCAGAGTTCATAAGGGGTTAAAATGACCAAAAAGCCCTGTAATGGCATGTTGGACTTTTCCACAAGACTCAGCTTGACACAATCAATTTAATCCTTTAAACCACTTCTAATTAATACAAAATATCATTAGGAATGTAATATACCTTAGTCTAAGCTATGTTTTGACATGGTTGACCAAGTCAATCATGGTTACTAAATGGCCCCAAAAGGGTTTAAATTGTCAATTTGACTGAAATGACCAACCAGGACCATGGGAGCACATCCATTTGTCCCCATTTATCATTATAAACCTATTGAGCCCATACACAGGTCCCAGACCAACCTGGTTTACCAATTCAACTAAGGTTGACCAGGTTAACTATTCAACAATATTCATACCTAATCAAGCTTCAAGTCTATCTTGAACTTTATCAAAGCTTCTTGTTCAGACGTTCTATTGATTTGGGATATTATTAGATCCTATCCCAATCATGTGTTTACATGGTTTATTGAATTTATGTATATTCAAACCATTTTAATAGGAACTAATGCATAACATTCAATCAAACTAATCCACTTAGACCTCACTAAGCCTCAAATTAACTTAAATTCATAACTCAAACATGTCCTAATCATTAGTGACTCAAACCAAGTCAAAGTTGACCAAGACAATTTCTTTCAGTAGATTAAATCCCTTTTCATATGATCAAACTTCCAAGTATTGGAAATAATTCCTTTGGAATTCCATTTAACGAATTCCCCATACTACCTTAATTTCAACCTCGTTATCCTTTAAAAATTTTGAATGGCCAAACTAGTCATCTCAAGCTTAGAACCTATTTTAATTGGTCAACCCTTCATTCATTCATCCATGCCTTTGACTCAAGGCTCTTAATCCTCTCCAGTCTAGCTCAAATAATACCAACACTCCCTCTAACCCATCCAATCATGTGTTGATTGGTTTGACTGGTTAAACAATCAACACCTAGCTCAAATAAACTAGAATGGAGAAACCTTTGCTTAAGTGTAACCCTTTTCAATTTGATCAATTATATTCTAAAGCTCCCCTCAATCCCTTTTAACAAAGCTTAGGGCTTAGTTTAACCCAAAATGGAAGGACTAGTCCACTCCTTCCCAAAAGCACGTAATGGGGGGGGGGGGGGGGAGAGGCTTTCCCGGGGGGGGGGGGGTAAGGACTTTCCAGCCATTCTCCTACCATCTTGGTGGCATGGGACACTTGTCCCTCATCAGAGCAAGGGCATTGATGCATCATGGTCATTAATTGTAATCCCTAAACCTTAAATTATCCTAAGGGCTTCATTTCAATCAATCTAACTTACTCTAGCTTCCATGCTCTCCCAAAGGAAAGTCTCTTTTCCTTCGAGCTCTCTATGCCTCCCTCCAAACTACCACTACAAAAAACCAGTGGTTACACATCACCAGTGGTGAGTTCTCCTGCAATATAAGCTCCTAGCTTATCCAAGCATCATAACTCAAGATCTTGAGCTTATTAGGCTTCTCTTTCTTTAAGGAAAATGTATGTGGACAACCTATAAGCTCAACTGCTCAAAAAATACCCAAATCCATTAGTTAGAATGAGGTTTATCTTAAATCCCAACTCAAAACTAAATGTTTAAAATAGCTTTTTGTAAATTCACTTTAAACCCAAACACTCACATCCCCACTGATTCTCTTCATGTGTTAAAGCTCTAGTTAAAATTTTATTTGATTTGGTTAATTTTTTTGCGAAAAAGAAATAATTATTTGAATTCTAGGGTTTTTAGTTAATATATATGTTTTTAAGCTTTTTAATGTTGGATTTGACTGCGGTTTTGATCCCACGGTTCTAGCTTTTTTTCTGACTAAATTTTAACCTTTTATTCAAATTGCGAAAGATCCAATGGCTCCCGCAGTTTTCTAACTCGGATAAGTGATACACCAGTGCATTGACGCATCCCCCGTAATGATTGCTGAATTAAAATCAATGGAAATAATGCTTGCGCTTTTGAAGCAGCAGCTCGAATGTTGCCATTTGTCCAACTCAATCCACTGTTCTAACCTAATGCTTTAGATTGTGCCATGTACACTGCCTATGCTGCTGTTTGACTTTAAAAAATAAAACTTAGTTTTAAATGTTACCTATACATTCTATGAATATTAAGTTTCTTAATATTAAGTGATTTTTGGATTAGTATTAATTTTTCACATGAATCCTTTTTCTCCATTGTGTCCTATTAAAAGTAGAGGCAGACCAACATGCATTTGTATTTGATTGAGATGTGCAATAGTAAAATCATTGCTTACCATTGTGTGTTAAGAGAAATGTCAGGGGGAACTTACTCAAGATTAAATTTCTAAGGGTTTAGGTTATGGGTTAGCCCACATAATTGGAAATTTACCCATTTTTATGCACTTAGGTGTAGGTCACATGTTTTTTTGCTCATTTGCATGGTGTAGCTAAATGTATGTGTATGTTAAGGGAAAGAGACTGTGATTTCTAACCTCTACAATTTAGTGACATATAAGGACAAAAATTAAGGACAATTTTGAGGGATTTTGATTTTTTTTTTTTGGTTAAAACCCACCAACGGGCCAACGTGTTAATAACAAAAAAAAAGTACAATGTCTATAAGGGGACCTCAAGCCCTCTACTACTCAAAAGAGCTACAAACAACCCAAAAAAAAGAGACTATGAGCTGGAGATCTCTAGTAAACACAATTACAATAAAACCTAATAAAATTCTACGTTGGCCAGATGCGAAAACCCTAAAAGAAATAAAAAAAATATAACCTATCAGCACGTTGTCACCACCTAAAAAAGAGCCCTGAAAAAAAAGGATGAGAATTCTCCCAATTGTAGTCAGGTCAATCCTGAAGCCCATAACATCAGCTTGCACAACAAAGGATAATTCACATATAAACTACAATAAGAAACTACAGTGCAGCTTGGCCAAAAAATTACAATCAATGTAATAACAGTTCAAAGATAACATAAACCAAATAATAACTAATAAATAAGGAGAAGAGTATTTTTTTTTAATTTCCTAATAGTGAACCCACTAAATATAATTTTGTAATGAATTTCATCTACAAAACCCACAACTAGTTAAAGAACCTTCAAAAATATAACACAGGACCTCATCCATAATATAACAACAATAATAATTCCAATAGGATTTACTAAGAAAATATAGGTCAACAAAAGGATAATCATTATTAATGATAAAAAATAGATCACACTTGAGCCAATAACAAGAAAAAATTTAACTAAAATCCCAAAACTTAAACAGGGAATTCAAAAAGAAAATACAACATAAATCTGAAGATGAATCGAGGAAACAAGTGCCAATACCATGACAGAATAAAGAAAAATGATAAAAAGCACTATAAAAAAAATTGCTCTGCCTATAGAAGGACGGAGAACTCTTGATAGATGAACCAAGGGCCACAAACTGAGATAGCATACCCATAAGTAGAAGGCCATATGAGCTCATGACATTAAAATCAAAGCAGGCATCATGAAGGTAACCCCAATACCACTCCATTATAACTCCAAACTCCCTCCAGCCCATTAAGAGAAAAGAAAACTATAAGGAGCATAGAGAAGAGTAATTATTACCATGGAAGATAATCTAAAAGACAACCACAACACAAATAGACCCTACAAATAGAGGCATTAAAATATTCCCTGGACTGAGAATCTGATATATGGCAAGAAAATAGCAGAACACAAAGACCAAGAACTGATATAGCTCCCCCAAGAAAGTTCCACTAGTGGTAAAAAAATGAGCTATAGTAGACAATAGGATGACCAACCAAAGTCACTTAACCGTAAACCCATATCCAAGGGTAGGAGCAGTGATGACCAAAAAATGGGGAAAATTAGCCTCAATGAGACCACTACAGCACATCCAGTCCAACCAACCAAACCAGTAAAAAAGCCAATAAAAACACTTCCTAAAAGCAACAAAACCAGCCCAAAGACTTAGCCACAAAGCTAAATTTACAACACACTCCACCAGCAATAACCCCACTGAGGTTAGAAGATAAATAAATAGGGTTATAATCAGATTCCCAAGGATTCCAATCATAGCCTATACATATCACAAATAAAACTCCAAGAAACCATGAGCATAAGAAATTCATAAATAAAAGGGAAATAAAATAACTCACATAATGCTCCAAAACAAATACCAGCAAACCAACAAAAACAAAAAACATCATGAAAGAAAGAACAAAAGGAGAGCTGAATCTAAAGAGCCAACAAAACCACAAAATTTACATTCTAACATAAGTTAAACTCATTTTTTCAAGTCTAATCATGCCTTTCAGTAACTTGGGTAAATTTATAATAGTGAAATCGGTAAGATTATCCAAATTATAACCAAGCTTAGCTAACCAGTCAGCACAAGCATTTCCTTTCCTACTGACATGAGCAATAGTATAATTAACAAAGATAAGAAGCTGATTAATATCTTTGACAATATAGAAAAGCTCAAGATTATAGACACTGTATTTAGGCCTCATAAGGTAGTGAATAATCAAAGTGGAATCCACCTCAAGTGGTTTAAAAAAGTAGAAAGCTCCTCAAAGTCCACAAAGTATTTATTTGAAGGGCTAGCAAAAGCCATGATCATGTTCCCCTGATCTTCTTTTATAATACTACAACACCAAAAACCATAGTTATTCATCGACCCATCAACATTAAGATTAACAATAATTAGGGGGGGGGGGGGTGTTGATCCAATAAACCAAATTAGGGTCATCCAAAGAGTTAGAAAATTGCAACTAAATATAAGATTTTTTGAGCCACAAAATAAAATTTTTGAAAATTGTTAGAGGATAAGAGATTCGTAAAGAAAAGTTTAGACACATTATCTTTAAAAATCTAAATAATATAATAATAATCCATGCCAGTATTATCAAATAAAGAGTTATTTCTAGCCATCCAAAGATACCACATAATCAATGATGGAATGACATTTCTAATATGCCCTTTCGAGATAATGAACCAATACTCAAGCAAAGTATTGATAGATATGTGAGGATTTTGCATATTCAATCTTAAAATATCATCAAAATAAAGCCAAGTTTTAACAAAAATAGGGCCAAAAATAAACACATGATGCATATTCTTTATATGATAGAAGCATTGGCACTTAGAAGTTAGAATGAAACCTCTTTTCTTCAAATTATCATCAGTAGAAATATAATTATGCATGACTCTCCAAATAAAAATAAAAATAGTCTTAGGGATACTTTTATTCCAAACCAAAGAAAACACTTTTTTAACAACATTCCTATTTCATGCCTCATGCAAAGCATCCTTTAAACTAAACATACCATTAAGAGACAAGATACATAATAACAAATAGTCAGAGTCAACATAAATAGGCAAATTTTAAAATTTAGAAATAACATACTCAAGAATACTTTCAGTAAGTTTATTGTAATCCCAAGTATTGTTACCCATAAAAGAATCTACTTTAGTAGCAATAGTGGAAAAAGAATTCATATAAGAATCAAAGGACTGACCTCCCATCTAGTTATCTTGCCAAAAGAAAAGGGAAGAATTACCAATACCCAATTTAACATGAGGTTTATCTCTCCACTTTATACTGTATAACCTTTTCCAAACCCTGGAATCACCATTATTATAATAACAAAAAGTAGGGTGCTTGCCAGCATAATACTTAGCATTCATAAACATCGCCCAAAGTCTATGTTTTTAAAAAAAATTCACCACAATTTAAAAGAAAATGTGTAAGATAAATCATGCATATTTTTACAACCCAACGCCCCTTCCTCAAGGACCCTACAATAGTTAGTCCAAGGGGACCAAATAACTTTATGATTCATATTGGAACCTCTCCAAAAAAACTAATTAAATAACTTTTAAATCCTATTATAAATAGTTGTAGTGTAACATTTGAAGATATTAACATGTAAGAAATGTAAAACACTTTTGGCAAGGATTAATCTACCCCCAAAACTAAGAAAGTTGGAGTCCCAAGAAGCAAGCCTTTTTTGCATAAAAGTTAGAAGATCATAAAAAGAAATGATTTCTTTCTTCCTTTATAAGGAGGAACACCTAGATACTTAAGAGGTAAGGAGCCTTAAGAAAAAAACTAGTATAATTTTTAATGGAAAGCATACGATCATGAGAAACCTTGTTAGACACAATCAAGAATCTCTTGCTTTTATTAATGGAAAGACTACAATAACTTTCAAAGTAGTTGGCTTTCCTCTTCCTAGAGGCAACTCTGAGGCAATTTAGGGCTTGCTTCTTTGTCTTCATTTTCCTTCATTTTTGGCCAATTTTTTTTCTTTTTCTCTGGATTTCCTTCTTGTTTCTAATTGCTTCTTTAATTTTCTTTATTTTTATTATTGTTGGTTTTTTATTTGGATTCATTGTTGTGCATTTGGGTCTTGAGTTTTTTAGGAGATGATGCCGTCATCATCAAATATCCCTCCTCCGGCTATGATCTCGTCTGGTATGTCCCATTCTTTCAAGGAAGTGTTAGCGGACTCGTCTTCTTCTTCCACTAAACTTCCTTTTGTTCACGCTCCTTTCAAAGGTTGTCCGGCTTTGTTACTTGAGGAATCTATCATTTCTATTTTGGCTGCTCCTTTTACGCTCACACTTGTTGGGAAGTTCATGCTAAAGCTGCCTAACCAAGATGTCATATGTAAGTTCTTTTTAATCTGAAATTGTTTGGATCATTTCAAGTGGGTTTGTTGGATTCCAGGTATATAGAAATCCAACTGAGCAATGACTTGGACATAGCCATATTTTTCCTAGGAGGTCCTATTATATTCAGGGTTGCCAAATGAGATTGCTTAAATGGTCTCTTAATTTTGATGTGCAAGAAGAATCTCCAATAACCCCTGTATGGATTTCCTTTCCTAATCTTTGTTTACATTTTTTTAACTCTAAAATCTTATTTGGTTTGGCTTCTAAATGTAGTAGACCTTTGCAAACTGATCAAGCTACAACGTCCATTACTAGGGCATCTATAGCCAGTGTGCTAGTGGAACTAGACATATCGAAGAAACATCCAAATGAGGTATGGATTGGTTTGGAAATTAATGGCTATTTTTAAAAAGTAAAATTTGAAAATTTAACTATTTTATGTTCTCATTGTAAGATTTATGGGCATGGCTTAACTACTTGTTATAAATTACACCCCCATCTTTATATGGGAAAGGATTCTACTAATCCGACACACAAAAGTGATTTAATTTATGTAGAATTTGATATTGTTACTCCTCATCCTAATGGTAATGTGGTTAATACTCGTCAAGTCCAAGAGCCTATTATTGATTCCTTAACTTTTGATTCTATTCAGGTTGAATCGAATCCTACTATTATTGATGAGTTAATTCAAAGGCATGAAGTCAATCATAACTCCAGCTCTTATCTACCTATTATTTCTCATAATGTGATTGACCAAAACACTATTTTTAGTCCTAATAACATTTATCTTTATGTTGAACCACTTATGGAGGATTAATTTCCTAATAACATTATTGTGGATGAGTGATTTTCTCAAATTGATGTTATTATTCAGAACTCTTGCCAATCCTAGGTGGAGAAGATAGATAGTACTGTGGTGAACAATGAAACTAATGTAGAAGGTGATGTCCTTTATGAGGAAGGAGAATTGCCTCTTTCTAGGAGGCCCTCAGGTATGATCAATGAAATTAAGCTTCCCTTGGATGATCATTATCATAGTGATGCTTTTACTGATAATTAGGATATGGATATTTTGGCTAAATCCTTTGCTAGAGATGATAATGATACTAGTTTTACCATAGGTCATGGTAGGAGAGGTAGGAAACAAAAAATAGTTGTCCTACATTCGCCTCTCAATACCTGCGCACATACTTCTCATTAATAATTGTTTTTTATGTTTAATGCTATCATTTGGAATGTTAGGGGCATTGGTTTCTCTTCTTCTAGGGTTAGAGTTAAAAATTTATGCCATGTCAGTAATGTTTCGCTTCTTATCTTAGTTGAGCCTCTTATCTGCTCAGATAAATTACTTAATACTGCTAAATGTTTTATTTTTAAACATGCTTTGTCTAAAGTAGCTAATAAAATGGTCTTTTGGAAAGATTTTGTTATGTTTGAAGTTATTGGTGACTTTAATCAAGTTATTCACTATAATATTGAAAGCTCTAACTTGTAATATTATGCTTTATTTATGCTTCTTCCTCTCATTATACTAGAAAGATTTTATGGGATCAAATTATTCAATATCATAGTATTTGTAATCACCCATGGCTAGTGGATAGTGATTTTAATACCATTTCTTACCCGTATGAGCGTATAGAGGGCTCTCTCCCTATATATCATTCTATGGAGGATTTTAATAGCATAATCATGGATTGTAATCTTATTGATATTAGTTTCTCTGGTGATAATTTTATTTGGCATCATGGGCCTTTATGGAAAAGATTTGATTGGATTTTATTTAATGATTATTGGCAGAATTCTTTTGTGTCTATTAATATTGAGCATCTTATCAGGACCATCTCTGATATTTTTCCTCTTCTTATAAAAAATAAACCTAGATTGAGGGATTTTTCTTCGCAATTTGGATTTCAAAACATGTGGTGACTTCATGGTTCTTTTATGGATTTGGTTAAGAATACTTGGCATGCCAGTTTATATCTGCTTAATACTATTTCTTGTATGAAAAGATTTTGGTTTAAATTGAAAAGGCTTAAGTTTGTTTTAAATTGGTGGAAAAATAATGTTTTTAATAATCTTTTTTCTAACATTTTAATTGCAGAAGATAAAGTGAATTTACATGAGTTTAAATGCAAATTGGTTCTTTCTGAAGCTTTTTTTTTATTGAGAGAGGCCAAAGATGGCCTTTATAAATTACAAGCTCATAAGGAAAGTTTTTGGAAATAAAAAGTGATTGCCAAACATCTGGTTGAGGGTGATAACAATACTAAATACTTTCATGCCTTGGTTAAGAGGAGTGCACTATTCATTATATTTATAAACTTAATCGGGTTGAAGGTTCTAATACTGAGGATGGTGTTGAAATAGCTAATCTGGATGTTATGCACTTTCTGAATCATCTGAATAAAAACTTTCAACCTTCTATTCTTGATAATCCCAATAATATTCCTTCTCTGATTTCTCATGATGATAATATTTTTCTATCTAAATCTCCTTCCTTTGAGGAAGTTAAAGATATTATTTTTGCTATAAATTGTGAGTCGGTGGCTGGCCCCGATGGTTTCATGACTAAGTTTTTCTAGAAAACTTGGCATATTATTGTTATTGATCTTTTTTTTTTACTGTTATTAATTTTTTTGAAGGTAATGTTATTCCTAAGTTTTTTACTACAACTTCTATTGTGCTTATTCCTAAGAATAATTCTAGCACTACTTGGAATAATTTTAGACCTATTAGTCTGTGCACCTTTTATTATAAATTGCTCTCTAAAATTTTAATGAATCATTTAATGTTTTTCTTGCCTAAAATTATTTCCCCCTTCCAAATGGGTTTTGTTAAAGGGTGTGCTATTGCTAATAATATCCTTTTGGATCAAGAATTTTGTCAAGATTTTGATGTTAAACTTAGAGGTTGTAATATTATTTTGAAACTTGATATTGATAAGGCATATAATAATATTGATTGGAATTTCCTTTATGAAATTTTGAAGTTATTTGGCTTTGATTTGAATTTTATTAAGCTCATTAAGCTTTGAATTGAAAGCCCCTATTTTTTTTATTACTGTGAATGGTAAGGCTAATGGTTTTTTTAAGGCCTCTTATGGCCTAAGACATGGTGATCCCCTATCTTTGGCTCTTTTCATTATTTCGGCCGAGTATCTTTTTAGAGGGCTTGCTGATCTTTTTGAAAAGTACCCTCATCATTACTTTAGAACTTTAGGTTGGATTCATATTTGCATTTATGTTTGCGGGTGATTTTATTATTTTTATGAATGCCTCTTTGAATAGGATTCATATACTTTTGAGGTTCTTTAATCATTTTAAATTGGTGAGTGGCCTGACTTTTAATAAACATAAGTGTGGTTATATTACTGCTAAGAAGGTTCCTTTGGATCGTATTGTGGTTATTAAGAATTTAATTGATTTCAGTCATGTTTTCTTTCCTTTAAAGTATCTTGGTGTTCCACTTAATAAGGGTAGGAAGAAATCCTTCCTTTTTGATGACTTAATTATGGCTGTGCATAACAGACTTTTATCTTGGTATTCTAACTTTTTAATCTTTGGTGGTAGGTTAACTCTTATTAAGAGTGTTCATTGTTCTAACCTTATTTTTAGTTTTCAAACTTTGTTTCCTACTCAACATGTTCGTAATAGGATTGAGAGGATTTTCAATAAGTTTTTTTGGAAAGGGGCTAGTAACAACTCTAAAATATACTGGTCCTCTTGTGATAAATGTTGTGGTACTTTAGATGAAGGTGCTCTGGGTTATAAGTTCCTCAAGGATTTAGTTTATTCATTTTTATTTAAGTTATGGTATAATTTCCATTCTAATTCGAGCCTTTGGGCTAATTTTATGAATGTTATGTATTGTGGGGGGCAGCATCCTACCAAGGTTTGTTTTAGTAAAGGTAACTCTAAAGTTTGGCAACATCATTACAAAGTGAAATTGGTTGTTGAGTCGATTATATGATGGGGCCTTGGTAGTGGTAATATCTTCTTTTGGCAGGATGGTTTGGTTGGGGGGGCCAATCCATTGATTATATTATCAATACTTCTTCCATTGCTTCTATGAAGGTTAATTATTTTTTCAATGAGAATGGTTGGGATGTAGAGAAACTTTCTAATTTTCTGCCTAATTTTCTTATTCAACAAATTTTATAAATCCTTTTAAACATTAATTCTCTTAATGTTCAGCTTTGTGCCTTATCTAAAGATGGTAACTTTAGATTAAAGGATGCTTGGCATTCTTTTAGAGCTAAGAAAGAGATTTCTAAGATTTTCAAAATGATATGGCATAAAAGTATTCCTTCTATAGTTTCTATCTTTATTTGGCATATTTTTCTTAAGTATATCCCTACTGATGATAATTTGATCAAACGTAGTTTTATCCTTCCATCCAAATGTCAATTTTTTTATCATATGGAAAATATGCATCATGTTTTTATTTCTGGTCCTTATGTTGTTAAAGTTTGGAATTACTTTGATGATATTATGCATTTAAATTGCTTTAATGCTAAGGCTTCTATTTCTTCTTAACTTAAATGTTGGTTTGTTAAATCTAAAGGTCATATTAGGAATGTTATTCCTTCTGTTATTCTATGGTTTTTATTATTAGATAGGACTAATTCTTATTTCAATGGGGTGGTTATGAATCATCACAGAATTATTCAGAATATTAAGGATAAGATTGTGGCACTTTATTCTGCTAAGTTACTTTCTGCTAAGAATTTGAAAAACTTTATTAATTATGCGACATAATTAGGTATTAAGTTGGTTGGGTACAGTATCCTTAATGTCCCAAAAAGTACCTTGTGGATGAAACCTCCTATTAATTTCTTCAAGCTTAACATGGATGTTGTTAATGTTAAATCTAGGGTGGGCTATGGTGGTGTCATCAGAGATTCTAATGGTAAATGCATTTTGGGCTTTGCTGGTCCTTTTTACAACTGTGAAGTTAATGAGGATATAACCTTTGCTATCCTATATGATTTAAAGATTTGTTTCTCTCTTGACTGCATTAATCTGGTGGTTGAGGTTGGATCTAATTATTGGTATATGTCTTCTACTTTGAGCTATGAAATTGTTTATCCTTCAACTGTGTTTTAAATGTGGAGGGAAATTAAGCATTCGTTGAGCTTATTTAATTGTTCCTTTTCTATTATTCATGTGGAGGGAAATTCCTGTGCCCATGGCATTGCCAGGTGGGGTTGTGATTTGGATTTCATGGCGAATTTCTTCTTTTCTTGTCTCCCTCTTCGTGTTAGAGGTCTCTTAAATTTGGATGATATTAGTTTTCTTTATGTTATTCCTTAATGCTATTGTTTTTTTGTTGTTATTGGTTGGTTTATGGGTTTTGTAGAATTTTTGCTACCGTTTAGGTTGTTTTGCCTTTTGTGGGGGGTAAAATTTTGTGTCTTCCTGTTGTGTTTATTTGTATTACTACTTTGATTGAGTGGGAGATCTCTATGTATGGGTGAAATTCCTATTGCTATCTTTTTTGGAGCTTATGGATTTTTCTTTTTGTAGTTAAAAGCAAAATGCTTGAATTATTTATTTTGCATGTTGAAATCAAAAGACTATATGAGAGTGTCCACTTCTACTACTGGTAAGGAGATCTGGGATAGATAGTGTATCACATAAAGAGGAACAAGTGAGGCTAAACAGTCTAAGATAAATATATTACTACATGACTACAAAATCTTTCTCATGAAACATGACGAGACTATATCTGAAATGCACATTGGGTTCACCTAAATAGTGACATTCTTACATGCAGTAGGTAAAGAGATATCTAATTCTAAAATAGTCAAAAAAAATTTGTGATGTTTACCTAGTTGTTAAGATGCAAAAATAACATCAATCATTGAGTCCAAAGATTTAAAAGTTTATTCCATTCATAATTTGCTTGGGTCACTCATTGCCTACGAGCAAGGAGGATTCAAACAAAAAATGATGAAGGAGAAAAGAAGAAGGAGCAAATTGTGGCTCTAAAAGCGAACAATTCAGAAAGTCACAAATCTGTAGTGGAGGAAGATGACGACATAGCTTTGGTTTTCCATCAATTCAAGAATTTTTTGAAGAGAAAATAAAGGCATCATCAAAACAACTGATATAAAGTTAAAAGCTCAAAGAGTATTAATGTTACATCTGACATAATTTGCTTTGAGTGTAGGAAACAATGTCACCTCCAAGCTGATTGCCTCAATGTGAAGACTCACCCAACTAAGGAGAAGGGTGAGGAGAAGCTAAAGCACAAGAAGGGAAAGCTAAAGACACAAAAAGCCTTTTGGGCTGACTCTACTTCAAAATCATTAGAAGAAAAAGCTTAGGAGGAGGTAACAAATTTATGTATAATGGCTAACAATAATCTTTATCAATTAGATCAAGATGAGGTATGTCAACTTCCTTATAAAGAATTATTATTTATTTCTGAATAAATTCATGATTCATATAGAAAATTAAAGAAAATGCATGTTATCCTTAACATCGAATTTAGTACTTTCCAAAAAGAGCATGTTAATTTAGTTAAAGAATATTCTAACTTAGATAGAGATCACATTTCCTACTTGATGAATTTGATACAATAAATAAGAAGCATATTAACTTATCTGATGCACATAATTCCATGAAAACATCATATATTGAGCTAGAAAAAGTATTTAAGAATTTAGATGAACTTGCATGTCAATTAGATAATAGTGATCATGCATTAAAAATGGAAGTGGCAAGTTATGAACATGCAAAAAAAATTTTACACGCAAAAGATATAGCACTTAAAAATAATAAACTATCACCCTCATTAGCTCAATGGTACAACCCCTCAGCATTGAATGCATCACACCACCTCAGGAAGAATAACCATCACCCACATAGGTTAGTGAACCCTTTTCTCGGTGTTAAGTGTTTCTCTTATGCATGCTAGGTCACATAGCTTGAACTTGCACGATTCATTGTAGGATACATCTAGTGTAGAGACCTAAATTGTATTCATTACAATATATCATATATACATCTCATTCACTCAAGCATATGGTGGAATCCAAACTCACTTGAGTTCCCAAAAGTAATCTTTGAATGAAATTGTAGGGGTTCTCTTATATAAGGCCTAGTGAGAGCATATGGTGCCTAGATAGTGGCTGCTCAAGACATATGACTGGAAACATGAAGCAGTTCATTACACTGGAAGCCAGGATAGGAGGCAAGGTGACATTAGGAGACAACACCACTAGAAAATTATTCGGCTTAGGTTTTACTACAAATTCTAAAAGAAATTATAATTTAAAATATCTTATTAGTTGATGGTTTAAAGCATAATCTGTTAAGCATTAGTCAACTATATGATAAAGGATTTAATATAAAGTTTCTTTCTAATAATTATATGATTAGCTTGAATAAAAAACTTGTGTTAGAACAAAAATGAATAAATAATGTCTATATGTTAGATCTTAACTACATTGAAATTCAAATTCCTTGTATTAAAAAAAATAATGGATGACCCTTGACTATGACATAAAAGATAATGACATGCTAGCATGAAAACACTTAGTAATATCACTTAGAAAAACCTAATTAGACTCATACCTAAGTTAAATTTCACTAGGGACCATCTATGTGATGCCTGGCAACTAGGAAAATAAGTAAAATCATCATTTCATTCAATCAAGGATGTGAACACGTCTAGGCTACTAGAAATCCTTCACATGGACCTATTTGGACCCGTTAGCATAGCTAGCCTAGGAGGGAAAAATTATGAATTTGTGATTGTAGATGACTTCTCTAGATTCACTTAGGTAAGATTTCTAACACATAAGAGTGAGTTGTTTGAGGAATTTAGAACCTTCTCCAGTTGGATTCAAAGGAAATTAGGTTATAAAATCTCAATAATCCATAGTGGTCATGGTGGAGAGTTTGAAAATTAAATGTTTGAATATTTCTCTTAAGAGATAAGAATAGAGCATAACTTCTCTGCCCTTAGAGCCCCTCAACAAAATGAGATAGCTTAGAGAAAGAATAGAACCTTGGTAGAAGCTGCTAGGGCAATGCTTGCAGAATACACTATTTTGAGATACTTTTGGGCAGAAGAAATAAACATGTTTTATTATGTTTTAAATAGATTAAACATTATATCTAAATTGGATAAAACACCCTATGAACTCCTTAAGGGTTGGACACCCAATCTTTTCCACTTGCATGTCTTTGGTTGCAAATGTTTTATCTTAATCAATGGAAAATCTCCCTTAGGAAATTTGATCCCAAGGTTGATGAAGGTGTCTTCTTAGGTTATTCATCTATAGGTAAGGCCAATAGAATCTTCAATAAGAGGACCCTGATAGTATAAGAATCTACCCATATAGTATTTGATGAATCATATAGGACATTTGAACCTAAATTTTAAGAAGAAGATGTAGAGGTCATTCAGGGGGTGAAAACCATTACCATAGGAGATAGAGTAGAACCTCAGGAACCCTTGCCTAGAGATTAGAAATATTCTTCTATTCGTCCTAAAGAATTAATCTTAGGAGACCCATGTTAGAAATCTGGATTTTTTTTTTTTTTTGAAAGATGCATATAGCATTGAATTAGAATAAAAACTATTACAAACTAAAAAGCTAAGGCATTCCTTTGAAAGAGAAAGGAAACCATTATTTGAATTAATTTAAGCATATAAAAGAAATTTAGAAAATAGAAAAAATCATAATGAAAGTAGGTTCCTCAACTTGTCATTTTAAACCAATTGGGGTGGAGGGGATACCAAAGATTAAACAACCTAAGAGGTTGATTAGTATCCCAGAATTACCAATTAGATAAAAAATAAAAAATAGAGAGATAGCTAGATTCCATTAATCTAAATCCCTTTTCCAAATTCCAACTATTACTTAAAATAAAACTATTAAAAATAAACAAAAAGGTAATTGAAACCCATAAACATCCGTTGAGAAGAAACTTTGAATCTTCACATCTTCATCCATTTTATTTTCCACAATCTTCAACCTCTTTATCCAATCTTCTATCCAACCATGGATTCCTTCAAACAATTCAATGAGCATTTCCTGAAGCACATGATGAAGTGTGTCTAACACATTCATATTTTTGTTGAAAATTTTCTTCATGTTCCCTGCCTTGGAAGGAATAAAAAATTTCCCCTCCTCTAATACAACTTCTTTACTCTTTACTTTGTTTCTCTTAGTCAAAGGAGTAACAGACGTTTGTATTCCATCTAGAATATCATATTCTTTCTTTTGTTCTCTGCATTTCAAATTTTCAGCCATAGAAAGTTCTTCCAAAATAGAAATTTCATATACAACATTCTTTGATTCAAGAGCCTCTAATTTGTCTACCACTTTTTGTTTTAACCTGGTATGACAAGTTTGCACACCTTCTCCCATTCCAACATACTCATTGACCTGATTAATTTCCCCATCTTCAAGATGTTCCGGTTCAAACAATCCAAAATCTATATTTTGCTTTTCTGTCACCGAGCAATAAGATTCTGGAACTATCAAACTCTCTATGGCTGGAATTTCATTATCTTCACCATCTATTCTACTCTTTTCTTCAGCAAAAACTTGGGATAACAAATTGAATTTGTTCCTAGTTATTACTTCACCCGGAGCCAAATTGTCTTCCAAAATTTTCAACTCAGCTGACATCTGAGATTTTTTCCTTGTACCCGATAGTTCCTTCTCCAATATTACTTCTAGATTGAAGCATAAATCCTTTATTGCTGAATTTGTAACATAGTTATCTTCAGCCAACATTGTTTCACCTTCAATTATCTTCTAGTTAGCAAACTTATGCCCATCAAATCCTTTATCTTTATTCATCCGATTTCCTGCAGCTTGGACAGATTTGGCTTTGCTTTGATATTTCATATCAACTTTCATCTAAAAAAATCTCACATTGGATACATATTTGTTAATCCTTTTATTCCATTTGGAATTAACATGGACCCAAGGTCCATATTTATCAATTATTTCCTTCTCTTGAGCCTCCTGAAGATTTCCTTGGCCTTGAAAAAAAGAAGCATCCACATTACTCTTCTCCACTACATTTGCCTTTTTGCATTTTCTTATTTCATGACCAATTATACCACAATCATAACAAAATGAAGAGATTCTCTCATACTCAATTTTTCGAAAGAATCTCCCTCCCAATCCTTCCACCCAAACACCCAAGGGAAGTGGTTTGTCTAGCTCCATACGAACACAAACTCTAGCAAACTCCCTCCTTCCCCATTAAAACATTTTCCCATCCAACATTGAAGGATCACCTACCATCAAAGCAATCATAGAAACATTTTTTCTCATCCCAACAATGTAGAGGCAATTGTGGCATTCTAATCCATATAGGAGAGGATAATCCCTTCATAGATCTCGGTGAAAACTCCATTGACCACCTTTCCATACCCACAATGTGATCATTTACAAACCAAGGCCCCCCTGATAAAACTCCTTCCATAGCTTCTAGTGTTTTGAATGAGCACAAATACCAACCCATTCCTAAGGTTGTAAAATGAAATTGACCATAATAAGCCCATTGTCTTCTAAACTCCCAAGCAACTAAATGTGGCAAAATTTCTTTCCCAAAAACCTTAGCAACCAGTGAATGCTCTAATCTTTTAGCATTCAAAACTTCAGTGGCTTCATCTAACTTGATAGCTTTACCATCTTTAGAAAGCACAGCCTCCTCTCTTTTGAAATTCAACTTGATGTACGATTTATAACTCCACGGATTGCTCATATTGTTCTTAATCTTAATATTTTTAGATAAATCCTCCATTATCAGTTGAGCTATACATTCACTGCTTTCTACATTATTATCCAATTGATCACTCCTCTTCTTAATAATATTATGAAGATTTTTTTCAACTGAATTCAAAGAATTTACATTTATCTCGTTGTCATAAACAGGGATTGCATTTGAATTCCCAAATATGTTCACAAAGATTTTCATACTGGAAGATGAAGCCTCATGATCGAATGGAGAAAAGCCTTTTGGTTTAAAAAAGGTGGAGTTTTACATCCAGTATTAAAAAAAACACTTTTACCTTTGCCTTTAACATACCTCATATTCTCAAATTGAAAACCACCATTTCAGATAAGACAAGTTCGCCTTTTAATCTTCATCTACGATCCTCCTCTGCTTTACGAACAATTTTTGACACCTGTTGCTCTTGCTCCGACATAATCTTCAAACCCATTCCGTCTACATCGGTTGCATCTCCAATCAAAGGCGGTGATGGCCGGCGGCCATCCACTACCAAGTCCCACCTCCTTCCTGAATCATAGGAGGAAGAATCGAGATTGAAGAATTTGAAAAAATTTTGAACTCATAAATTTCTCTCTCTAACGCCAAACCGGGAGCTTCTCTCTCTAACGCCTACGATGATTTTTCCAAATATGGATTCAAGGATTATAATTTTGATGATAAAAAACATTATAGGCATTCTTATTTCTCTACTATTATTATTGCTGCATATTTGTTTTAGTTGCCCTGTCTACAAAATTTTCATGTCCATAAAGTCAATTGCAATTCAAGTCAGCTCAAGATTGGGTACATTAGGACTGAGTTAGTCTGTAACTTTAATCTAGTGATTTTTACTCTTTCTTGAGTCAATTGAAAAAAGATTGATCATGATGCTAAGTAACCTTGCACACACACACTCACTGGGAGAAATTCTATAAGTTTAAAAGTTTTTCTAGTTTTAGTCATATAGTGTGGGAAGATCCAAAATCATCCTGGACAATCAGTTAAAAGTAAATACCCTAATTAGTGAATCTGTGACAAGCCATATGGATTAAGCAAATTGTCTTGGTCGATATTCTCAACTTCTTGTATGATATGCTCAAATAAAAAAGAATCAGCCGTCAAACTCTTTTAGGTGTGATATTATTTTTAGAAATTATTTAGGATGATCCCATATCATCCTGGATGATTCATTGCAATCAAGCCTAAATTGAAAGTTCGTTAGGGATGTTAAGACCTTATAAACTTAGTCCCAAGCTAACCAAGAGGGGGGGTGAATTGGTATTTTAAAAAATTTCTTTTCACAAAGAGTAAAAACACATAAACCAAAATCACACCACAAAAATAAATGTGGAAATAAAAGTGCGGAAGCAAGAAAACAAGAACACATGAATTTATAGTGGTTCGGTCAACTC
>NW_021490803.1:127803-130491 GCF_001605985.2 Dendrobium catenatum | reverse complement strand
ATCTTCGATTCCTGAAAAGTTAGAAGCAACAAGCAGTCCAAGAAAAATACTGTTTGTCAATCATCAAAACATAAGCCATGAAAGTAGATTTGTAACAATCTCCCCCTTTTTGTTGATAGCAAACACAAGTAGGAAAAATTCAAAAAAAAAGTTTATTAGAATTTCAAAGTTATAAACACATCCCTTTTTTCCTACCACATCCTACTCCCCCTTTTGTTATCACAAAAAAGAGGGTCAAGACAGCCAAAAGAAAAAGGGAAAATAGAAACTAAAACAGACTAAAAAGACAAACTACAGAAAACATGAAACAAACAGCAGAAAAATACATACTAGAAAAACGAAGGATCCTGATCATCAGATGAAGGTGGTGGAGGTGGCTGCTGAAAGTAGCTGGAAAGCGAGGTAAACTGAGCATTGAACCAGGCAATATCCTGGTCATGCTGCTGCTGCTGGTGAGTAAGGTAACTGTCAAATCGGGCTAAATCCTCAGTGCGGTGTTGCTCGTAGCGGGCAATGTCATCAGAGTGTTGCTGCTCCTGTTCAGCAACGTAAGCGTCAAAGCGGGTCTCCCATCGATCAAACCTTTCTATCAACTGATCAACCGGTGAGTGCTGCTGTAGAGGAATAAGGTCAGGAAAGGGAGCGGGAGTGGGAGCCTCCTCCTCTCCAGCCCCCCGAGGTTCCTCAGGGTGGAAACGAGTACTGTGAAGGGTACTGAAGGAACTATTTGAGTAGAAGGGAGTTGGGAGGTTTGGTGGAATAGGATACTGAAGTTGGTATTTGGTTTCAAGGATATAGGCTATGATGTGTCCTAAGGCTAGATTGGGTTTCCTCTTGTGACCTGGATCTCGGATTGTGGTTAAGTGATCAATGTTTCAAAAAATTTGGTTCACAGTATTAAATTCTCTATGAGCCATGATGTAGAAAGTAGTGAGGGAAAGTGCTTACGAAAAATTCTTGAAGAAACTCAGTATTAAAGGGGAAAGTGAGAGACAGAATGAAGCAAAGGGAAGTGTGAGCGAAAAGATCCATTACCGGGTATGAGATGTGGGCAGGATTGATGATTATGGAGACAGTTATCCCACACTCTTTATAACGATGGTAGGCGGCTTCATCTTCTGCTTCCCTGAAACGAGGGTCAATCCTAGCCCTTGAAGAACTCCCAGAAGTTTGTCGAACACTTTTCCCACCAGCCATAGAGAGGAGTTAGCAAGAAAACATAAGAGGAGAATTTAAAGAAACGGCCATATCGTCCTGGCCGATCGCAGAATCGTCCAGGCTGATATGGCTCAATAGTTACGTACAGACCAATTAGTCAAAAAGGCGGTCCAATCGTCCGGGCCGATCAGATATCGGCCAGGCCGATTAGACACAGGCGATCTTCCCGAGGAGTCAATCCGGTCGATCGTTGAAAAAGCAGATCGTCCGGGCCGATTAAGTGTATCGTCCAGGACGATGCACAATAATTGATCGTACCGGCCAAAGTTAAAATGTTTTAAATCACTACCACATGTATCGTCCAGGACGAATAGTGGATCGGCCCGACCGATTGTCCAATAATGGATCGTCCGGGGATGATTTTAAAGATTCAAACGTGCTGACACGTGGATCGTCCAGGACGATCCAGTGTATCGGCCAGGATGATGCACATAAAATGCATCGACCAGATGAAATATTCTATCGGCCATGACTATCATCATGATTGCAACAAAGTTCGATCAGATCGTCCAGGACGATATAGGATCGTCTAGGACGATGAGTTACAGCAAGTACAGAAAAGGTCAGTAGATGGAATTTAAAGAGATTTTGTCCTATCATCCAATACGATAAATGTATCGGCCAGGACGATGTGACTAGAAAATGAAACCAAGGAAAAGATGGTGATGATCAAGCCCTCAAAAATTAAAACAAAAGAAAAACAGACAAAAAACACAGTAATAGAAAGCAAAAAGTACAAGGAAAATAAAAAAACGAATATTTTTGGATTTTAATTTTTCTAGTTTTTTTTTTTTTTTTATGGAGGCATCATATGAGAATCTCTCAAAAAGTTAAACTTTTAAAGTTATAAGAGATCAAGGAGTTTAACAACTCCCAATCAGAAGAAGGTTGAACATCTGATTCTATTAACCCTATATCGGACATCCTTCAGGGTACAAAACTTCTTTTGGAAAACAGAGGCCTAACTCAGAGTAACTAAATAGGATAAGAAGATCCATTCAAGACTTGTTTACCAAGAAAATATCTCATAATTAATAAAACAAAGTAATTTGTCTCAATCATGGAAATTGAAATCAAGTCTTTGAAAGCATCACATAATCAATGAGTTCTCTAAGTTTTAAGAGTTTTAGCAAAGAGAGGATAGCTTGCATTTAGTGGGCTCATTTTATGCCTCTTGTCACTTCGATTGGCTCTTTGAGCATCTTTTGATTCTTTGATACACTTTTTGTATATATAGCTTTCTTTTCAATTTGGCAACATTTGCCTCTTTCCTTTTTAACTCTTGCAAGCTAGAAACTCTTTAATATACCCTTTAAAAAAACTTAGTTGTGAGTATATCCTCCAAATATTAGAGAATATGAGCTCTTTCTCTAACATAGGGAAGAACAATCCACAACACAAAATCAATATCATGTGATAAATGCAATGGCAAGATTTCAAAAAACTTGAAAGATATATAAGAACTTTGGC